>NW_015542892.1:0-5212 GCF_001515605.1 Sinocyclocheilus anshuiensis
AGAAGGTAACCACACAGGGCGTGGCTAAGCCCTGCAACAGCGTCCAATTGGGACAATCGCGTGTGGGACGGACTTATTCAGCTGGATCAAAAACCCAATGTCCAAACAGATTGAGTGCCTTTTTGCCTTTGTGTTAAATCGCGCTCCAAGTTGCGAACACACGCTGCACCATCCAGCGATCGGGTCATCCAGAACTCAAACACTTCAGTTGAAACTTCGTGACTGCCAGAGATCTTCAAAAGCCTAAAGTCTTGCAAACTCAGACTCTTTCAGAAGAACTGCCAAAGCCTCTGCGTCACCAGGAAACCCCATTCATCAGGAAGGCATAACTGCTAAAGCCTCTGCATCACCAGGAAACCCCATTCATCAGGAGGGCATCCCCAGAAACTACGTCATCCAAACGACAGATCAGCAACCAATCAAAGGCGCTGGGATTCCCTCAAGCAGCCAACAAGGAAGCTCAGTTCAGCTTTCCAGCACAAACGCAAGTAACAAACAAAGTCTTCTATCTGCTGAAATCGGTGCTGAACTAATTAAGCAGTAAACATAAGCTAAGTCTCTGCTTTTATGAGTTTTCTCAGGTTGAATTTAAAGAACTCGTAGAAAACGAGTGTTAGAACTTTGGGAACTTCCTCAGAACTCCGTTAAAATCTTCATCCTTTCAACCGTATGTGTGTGTTTGTGTGTTTTCATTAGTTTAGTTTAATGTAATCTAGAATAGCCAATAAACTTGTTTCATTTATAAAGAAGTATTGTCTTGTGTCGTGAATTTTAAAGTTAAAACTCTGCTCAGATCCAGCTACCTAGCTCGTAGCTTATAAATTATCACAAGCATGTATTAACCTGTGGCCACCGTTGATAAAGTGTAAACTATCAATTTTGGAATCAGTTCAATCAGGTTGATTTTGAATCTTAAGATTCGATTCCCCCCCCTCTGAAAACCTGAGCTCAAATAAAAGAATTAATTTCCTTATATATTGGTGGAGAATGCAGGCGGGAAGATTTGGCTTAAAAAAATTCATAACACCAAGACATTATTGTGAATCTTTTCTATTTGTATCCGGAAGAATAGATTAGATACAGAGAAACAGAGTTTGTTGTGTTACTGTATACTATTGTGGCATGCCAGCGTATTGAATGTTTGAATGTGCAACTCGAGTTGTTTAAAGAAGTGAACTGCAGTAAAAACATTTAAATTTTGTCTGTCGAGACAAAAACTAAGTCGCTCTAAAGCGCATGAAGAGAGAAGCGAGCGTGTTCCTTGTTTTTCTCTCTCTTAAAAGGCCTTCATAGTTCGATTTGTTGGTGCGTGATCCACTTCCAAATTCGTCTATGCTATTCATCTCCCGGCTTGAGAATTAACTTAGCTAATTAATGCTCTCTTGCCATTTATTCACTAAAACTAGTGAAATTGAAAACGCGGCGCTCAGAGTGTCCAAACATTATTTTTATGGGAGAATTGTGGTTAAATCCACATGTGTTTTTGTCTGTATAAATAAGTGCTGAGATCCGCAGAGATCTCAATAACAGTTATTGTATTAATTGCAGTAAATCTGTACATTAATTTACGTCACTCGAACGAGTTGAGTGTTCAGCGCTATAAAGATAAGAATCTAAAGAGTGCTTTTTGGTTGTTCAGTGTGAAATGCGCCGCCATTTCACGTGAAGAGAGTAAGCTGTTTGTAACCGTAAACTGTGTATAACTGCATGCTAGCTATTGCAGGGTATGTTGCCATAGTAACAGCCGTAACCCGGAAGTTCTAAGAAACCTTTTCCGGAGGTGACTTACAAGTGCGCAAGCGCAGTTCGCAGTGCCATTTTTTAGCTATTTGTAAACAACTAGCCTAGCATGAGCTAAGCTAACTGAAGCTAACACTTTTTCATTGAAGCCTATGCAAAGCTATTAGCATTGAAGGCTAGCGGTTACCATTCGGTAGCATTTTGGTGGTCTCGAATGCAATGTTTGGCAGTGTTGATGTGATCTAAGCATGTGTATCTGAACCCTCACACTAGTTGGTTCTTTCACCTCATCTCTCTCTCTTTTACACTTATCCATATTATTGAAAAGAACGTTGACAGATGCAAACTTAATAATCTCAGTTAGTTTTAATCACGGTCGTTTAAAGGTTTGTCCTTTCCCCTTCAGCCTGTTTACTATACCAGTTTAAACGATGTTGTTTTATTAGCAACTAATTATGGTTCTCATCCTCATTACCTTAATGCTACGTTGTGATTAATTCAGCTATAACTGCTCTTATAATATTAATGACATCAGTAGATATTACGAATTTAATTAATTATGGATTTGAAATTTTAATTTAATTTCATAATTAATTACAGATTTAGAATTTTCATTTCATAAATTAATTTCAGTTCCTGCTTTCACATAGCAACAATATCTACTGATTAATTTAATTATAAATTGCTATTATAATCTAATGACAACAACATTAGAATTTTGAATCATTAACTATCAATAGGGCTCTGAAATTTTTAATTGCATTTGTAAGTAATTAGGGTGGTATGGATTAAGCTAATTATAATTGCCCTTATGATTGTAGTAACATCAGTGGGTATTAGCAACTTGCTATCCTTAGGGATTCAACGTTTCTAATTAATTACAAATTTGACATTTTAATTTCAGTTAATAATTAATTACAGTTCCTGTTTCCATATTGCAACAATATTTGCTGATCAGTTCAATTATAATTGCTCTGATAATTTTAATGACAAACATTAAGATTTTAATCCTTAACTGTCAATAATGCTCTGAAATTTTAATTTCATCTGTAGCTCATTAGGGTTGGGTTACCCTGCTTCAAGGTACTTATTGATTAATTTTAAATTGAATTGCTCTCATCAATTTTAATGATAATGTCATAATTTTAACCAGGAAAATTCAAACAAATTCTAATTTCATTTGCAATTAATTTCTGTGTCTACCTGTTAGGCCTCCTTTTCTCTCTCCTTCAGTTATTTAATTAACTTCAGTTATAAATTTTACAGGTTTTTCCCTCTGCTTAAGCCTGTTAGATAGCGCTCCCCCTAGTGCTTGGTTGGTGAAGTGACATTGTCTCCACTGTGGGTCACAGCAAGCAGAGTCACCTGTTCCAACGTAACCTGGTGCGGGCTGGGGGAAAACTGAATATTTCCATCCTAGTATTGCAAGTGAAGGCACGCAGTGAGGCATCAGCAATCGGGCATCAGAGGAGGAGTCAACAAAGGCTAACTGGGCGAAGGTTTGGATATACCACCTTGTCGGCTATTGAAGAGGTACGTCAGACTACGGGTCTGCGCTGATGGGTAGCTTGCAGGGCTTAGCCCCATTCTCTTTTCAGGCCAGTTACTCGTTGACGCGCCTCACCCGAGTGCTGCCCGGTTGTGCTAAAAGCCGTAGCTGTTTGAGCGGCTCACTGCAGTATGTGAGGACGGAGTGTCCGGTGACCTTACAGGAGCTCACTCGGTGCGCTCGGGCAGTGGGCCCTGCCACTGGACTCCACTGGACCAATTGAACTCACCACCAAGCCTAGTTTATAAAACATTAACCTTCCAATTAGCAAAATCCCAAAAGAAAGTTAGGGTTTCCTCAAAACTTAGGTCAGCTTTTTTTATCCTCCTTAAACAGCAAAACCAAACCCCTAGGTGTATCGATTTAACAGCACCACCACCCTGTCATTTTTCCTAACATTGGGAGCAAAACTTCTCTCTCCGTCTTCTCTCTCTCTCAGCTGTTTTCTTCTAAGTTGACTACTGCAGCTGTTCGCTGGGATTTTGCCTGTGGAGAAATCATAGAGCAGAGAATTTTAGCAATTGAACCGGTATTTGTGAAACTTGAGAATGTCGGTTCAAAATTGTCTTCCATTTACCTTCCATTCTCTTGTGAAACCCTACCCAGCTAAGGCTAAAACAGGTCAACCAGAGGACTGATAGGCATCTGCCAAAAATTGAACACTCATCTAGAAACGATCTAATTGTTGTATGGTGTGAATCTTACAGCTAAGAAACCAATACTGTCATTTTTGTTGTTTTTCATTCACACGGAGAAATTTTAATAACAATCACAGTCCTGGTATTTAGAAATCCCCATTTCCAAACACCGGTTTAGAAGCATCCTTCTAAATCAAACTTAACAAAAAAAGGAAAAGAGAAAATTTTTTTATTATACTCATTCTGCTACCAGAAAAGGGTATTTTGTTGTTTTATCTTTCACTCTCATCTTACCGTTAACTTTCTTTCCTTACAAAAAAAAAAAACTTTCTCTTACAGGACAATTGGAAGCAGCCAATTATAATTCTGTTCCTTGCTCTGTTTGTAATTGTTCTTTTCTCCCTCTGTTCTCTAGCTGTGCTACCTGTGTGTGCTTACTAATTCTCCCAACACAGAATACAAATTAGAAGCATGCCCACCAGAGGATCACAGTCGCTGAGAACTACACTCACCGTCAAACCACACTTGACATTGCACACTTACACCTCTGTTTGTTTTGTTTGTTTTGTTTTCTCTTCTTCAAGGTCTGTGTCAGTCTAGGTTCTAGATCTCCCTCACCGCGCCAAAACATGTCTCGCACAACAGACTCTGTTGGCCACTGGGAAGACCTCGAGACCTGGCTAAGTGTCGCAACAGACAGCCTCCTACCTATGGCTGCTGAAACACTGAGGCATCAGACACAGGACCAGCTGGATGACAACATAGCAAACCTCATGAGACAAGACCCAAGTCAGAGCTACAGTCACAAAGAATTAGCAAAGATCACCGGCTCCTTAAGCCACACACTCATCGCCACCCTCAAGCTGAGTGACAGGCATGTCCATCTCCAGAAGGAGCTAACACGCGCACAACGACGCGTTGAGCAGCTAGAACTGGAGGCTCAGGAACGACGGGAAGGGCCTGATGAAGTGGAACAAGGCACCGAGGAGGAGATCACTAGGCTAAAAGAGACCCTAGCAGCTACTACCCAAGAAATGGAACAAGGCAAGGCTGACTACGCTGATCTCTCCAACAAGCTACAATATGCAGAACAGCTCCTGGAAAAGGCAAAGGCCGGCTTCAGAGACAAGAACAGCCGAATCAAAGCCCTTGAAACTCACCTGGATGAGTCAAGAAATTAGATCAGTCACCTAACACAACAGCTGGAGTACATCAAAGAGAAGTCTGACAGCATCAGAGAGGAACTCAGACATTCCTACGAGCTGCGACCTGAGCCTACAAGGCC
>NW_015542892.1:5266-6023 GCF_001515605.1 Sinocyclocheilus anshuiensis
TTCTATCAGGGTTCCGACGTGGTCTAAACCCTTCAATCAGACAGCAAATGTCCATCTATGAAGACACCGTGGGTCTAGAGAGCTTTCTGCAAAAAGCGCTGCACATCTCCCAACATCTAAATTCTCCCTTAACTCATCTTTAAATCCAGGTCCCGAAATTAGGATTGACTCCTTTCACCAAAAAAAAAATTGTCGTAAATCGTTGTGAAAAGCTGTCTTCGACCAAAGTGAGGCTCACAAGCCGAAATCGTCGGAAACCGATGGCTAGTCAACACCCCAGCGCGTACAGCTACCCTCACCTACGATCAACACGACACTGCCACACGCATTATCCTGCCCAACCAGACTTTATGGATCAATGTCCCTAAGGGCTCGATCCTCCATATAGATGATTTAGCATTGTATCACCTCACCGACGACGAGTATCAGGCCGAACTCGAAATCTCACCCTTCTTCAAACAACATTCCTTCGTCCTCGATCCAGAACTGGAAGAAAGGATCAAGGAGGAAGGAACGCAACTTATTGATTTGACTCCGGTTGATACAGCTTAAGAAGCTATCGCTCGCCTTCCGCCCGCTGGCGCGCCAATCATTCAGTCTTGGTCTGCCGCTAATACAGCGCTTTGCGTTTCTACTATTGTAGGATATGTTGAGACTCTGACACTTGCCTTCCTCCTCCACAAGCGAGTGAACGCCGTCCAAGAGTCTTTCAACAAGTGCACGTCCGGCGTCCCGCGCATGTTCCGACGTGATAAAA
>NW_015542892.1:12276-16477 GCF_001515605.1 Sinocyclocheilus anshuiensis
TGCGCAATGGGAACCTCACCGAGCAAAAGGGGGATATATGTAGGATTTCTATCATGAACAGACACGGATATGCCATTGAATCAACTCATCACGAGGTCTAAACTAATCCACATCAGGAGACAACAGAGATCTTTTTGTATCGAGAACTAAAAAGTTCTTTCACAACATATAGTTGAGAGATACCTCGTGATCGCACAATGTATGGAAGCATTATATCCAACAGGAAAAGGACGGATAAATTAACTGATGCCCTCAGGCCTGCAAACACGGGATCTATACGTGACTATCACATGACCCATTGAACATCTGCTTCCTGCCCTTTCTGAAACCCAACTGACCCGCATTCTTTTCTTACAACAAAAGAAACAGAACCTTGCATGACGATTTTAAAAGACAATAATTTAAAATCATTTAAAGTATCGGAGCAATATACTCCCAAATAATATGCTTTCTGTTTGATGTGTTATTGAAACCTATGATATTTTAATCTTTGCCTTATAACTTTTCCTTTTAGTAGATAAGATTATTAATGTGTATGCAAACTACCCGATATTTGAGCTTGAACGAAAGCTTGTTTTATTTCCAGAACATTGAAATGAGTGAAAAGCTGTTATTTTGAACAGTGTGTTGTACGACACTTTATTATATATAATAACAGAAGTTATTAACAAAACCTGCAAAGACATTTCCCCCACGTGATGAATTGAACAGAATGGTAATTTATGCACGAGAAGGGAACCACACAGGCCGTGGCTAAGCCCTGCAACAGCGTCCGATTGGAACAACGATCTGTGGGACGGACTTATGCAGCTGGATCAAAAACCCAATGTCCAAACAGATTGAGTGCCTTTTCGCCTTTGTGTTAAATCGTGCTCCAAGTGGCGCACACACGCTGCACCATCAAGCGATCGGGTCATCCAGAACTCAAACACTTCAGTTGAAACTTTGTGACTGCCAGAGATCTTCAAAAGCCTAAAGTCTTACAAACTCAGACTCTTTCAGAAGAACTGCCAAAGCCTCTGCGTCACCAGGAAACCCCATTCATCAGGAGGGCATCCCCAGAAACTACGTCATCCAAACGATAGATCAGCAACCAATCAAAGGCACTGGGATTCCCTCAAGCAGCCAACAAGGAAACTCAGTTAAGCTTTCCAGCGCAAACGCAAGTAACAAACAAAGTCTTGAAATTCTGCTGAAATTGGTGCTGAACTAATTAAGCAGTATATATAAGCTAAGTCTTTGCTTTTATGAGTTTTCTCAGGTTGAATTTAAAGAACTCGTAGAAAACGAGTGTTAGAACTTTGGGAACTTCCTCAGAACTCTGTTAAAATCCTCATCCTTTCAACCGTATGTGTGTGTGTGTTTTCATTAGTTTAGTTTAATGTAATGTAGGGATTTCTAGTACATGAACGGACACTGCTAGGCTCCTATCAGCCATCAGGAGGTTTGCTAATCATCCCAGCACATGACTCCAATATTCTGGGTCGACTTCCTGCCAGTCGTGTCGTCATCTACTCAGAGGAGTGATTAAAGATTGATCCAATCAAGAGACAACAAAGCTTTCTTTGTATCAAGGACTGAAAAGGTTCGTTCACAACATATAGAAACCACGATGTCTTGTGACCACCAATGAATAGAACTAGTATATCCAGCAGGAAAAGGATGAGTAAATTAACTAGTGCCCTCAGGCCCGCAACACGGGATCTAGTAATGTAATCTAGAATAGCCAATAAAATTCATGTTTCATTTATAAAGAATCTTTGGTTTGGTGTCATATAATTTCCAGGTCAAAACTTTTGCCAAGATCAACGTTACCTCTCTAAGAGCTTACAAATTATCAAATAACGTATTTATCCGTGGCCAGGAGAATACATAGTCAATTTGTTAAAATATACTGAGGTCACGGCTCGCTGGACGACCCTTGATTTAAAGTGTAACATAACAAATTTGAAATCGGTTTAATCAGGTGAACTTCGGGATTCAGACCCGAGTCCTATCAAAACCTGAATGAATTAATAATAATTAATTCCCTTAAAAATTTAAGTAGTCAAGTTATCTACAGTAATCTAGAATAGCCAATAAACTTTTGTTTCATTTATATAGAAGTATTGTCTTGTCTCGTGAATTTTAAAGTTAAAACTCTGCTCAGATCCAGCTACCTAGCTCGTAGCTTATAAATTATCACAAGCATGTATTAACCTGTGGCCACGGATAATACAAATATTCAAATTGTTAAGATACACGGACGTTAACGTCTCGCTGGACGAACAGCTGATAAAGTGTAAACTATCAAATTTGAAATCAGTTCTAATCAGGTGATTCGATTCCCCCCCTCTGAAAACCTGAGCTAAAATAAAAGATTTAATTTCCTTACAGGGTCATCTGAGGATACAGCCGCTTTCATAACGGCCCGGGCTGAAAATGAGGCGGCATTCACTGGCCATAAAAACAGTGCTGTGAACAGGTGGAAGTAACTTGTTGAATATAATTTTTCTTCTTAATTATGAATTATTATATGCCAATGCTAATGTTGCATTATCGGTAGTCTAAATGCTTAAGATTTCGCTGTATGATTTACCATTGTCCTATAGTGTAATACAGACATGTAACTCAAAGCTTATTATTTAATATTTCCTTTGTGAGTTAATAATGCATGCTTTACAGAGATAGGTTATCCGTATGTTTTTAAACCTTTAATCTCACTGAATTTTCTCAAGAAAATGCTTTAGACAATTGGACTGGAGGGAAAAGTAAAACCACAACAAGCCCGGAAGAAGTGGGACAACTTAAAAAAGAAATATACGGCATGTTTTATACATATTCTTTGGTACATGTTTTTATATGCATTCTACAGGTTAGAAAAACATGTTTCTTTTTCTGTAGGAGCTGGAAAACCCACCAACTGGTTCAGGGGTATACAAGGGAGAGGATACAGCTGCATCATGGCCCTGGTCCTCCCTAATGGATGAGGCTTTGGGACAGAAGCATTCAGTTCCTCCTCTAGTGCTGCTTGCCTCAATGTCCCAGGCCTCTTCCACCTGTGGTGAGCCGGGGCCTTCAAATGCCTCTCCCTTGCCCTTCAATGAAGACCGAGAGCCTGAACCAAGCAGACGAAGGGGTAAGAAGAGGAGACTCATTGAAATGTTCAGGGAGGAAATGGCCAGAGAGGAAGCCAGTAAAGAAGCCAGACAAAAGGCTGCAGATGAGAGGGTCAATAGATTTCTCAATTTACTTGAGATTCTTGTTAAGAAAAACTAAATTGTATATATTTTTTATGTATTAAGTTATGTATTTAAAATTATGTTAAAATAAGTTTGTTTACTTGTGTTAGTACTGCAGTGGTTTTGTTTTGGTATAAAAGTATAACAGTAAGTTGAGAGAATTTGGGAATAAATATACTTAAATTGATATGGTTAGGTTTTATTTTCTGAGGTTCTAGTCTCAGTAGGTTTAATTTAATTTAAATATGTTCTAATTAATTCAATACTTACTCATGTCAAGTCAAGTCACCTTTATTTTGTATAGCGCTTAAGTGGACAACAACAAACATTAATTTTCAAGTTAAAAGTTAGTTCATTGATGATTAGGTGATGCCATCATCCAGTTCAGCTCTCTTCCAATAGTGTCTGTGCAATCAGTCAAGCGTCTCCAACTAAACAAGCCAAAGGCGACAGCGGCAAGGAAACAAAACTCCATCAGTGACAGAATGGAGAAAAAACCTTGGGAGAAATCAGGCCTGTTCTCCTCTGGCCAGATGAAACCAGCATGACGTGGTTTAATTCCAGGCTGCAACACTGGTCAGATTGTGCAGAGGACTCGTCTGGTTCCCGTGGTCTCATCCCACAGGGGATCTCTCTCTCTGGGGCTCATCTAGTTGACTTGGGGCCTCATTTATAAAATGTTGCGTATAAACCATCCTAAATTTGTTCTAAGATCATTTATCAAAAGTGCATAAGTGCGATTCAGAGAAAACGAACGTGCGCACAAAAACACGTGCGTGTGCCTCTCTTCCAGATGTGGCATTTATAAATCCTTCTGGCAGAGGTAGAGGTTCGTGCGGGGACGCTTTTTATTTAATAATGTGTAATTATTCTGTGGACAAATGTGTGTGTGTCTGGTTATATTTTTTTCTATTCACTATTATCAAAATGACTACTTCTAGAAACAACAGAAATAATAATAATAATAATAATAATAATAT
>NW_015542892.1:16886-17097 GCF_001515605.1 Sinocyclocheilus anshuiensis
GAACCAGGCTCAGTCGGGGGGCCAGTTCTCCTCTGGCCAGATGAAACCAGCATGACGTGGTTTAATTCCAGGCTGCAACACTGGTCAGATTGTGCAGAGGACTCGTCTGGTTCCCGTGGTCTCATCCCACAGGGGATCTCTCTCTCTGGGGCTCATCTAGTTGACTTGGGGCCTCATTTATAAAATGTTGCGTATAAACCATCCTAAATTT
>NW_015542893.1:0-186 GCF_001515605.1 Sinocyclocheilus anshuiensis
TTTACACGTTTTGATGTCCACATATTCATTTAATTACAGTGGATAGCATTTCTGACCTAAAGAAATGGCCAAATAATAAAGATTAAGTGGATATTTGAATGAAATGGCGCTTGGTCAATATTAAACAAGGATTAGATCGCACAGTAATGTGTAAAAACAATCGTCAGGCCGTTGGCGCCCCCTGCA
>NW_015542893.1:790-1544 GCF_001515605.1 Sinocyclocheilus anshuiensis
CACAGGTCCACCCCCCTGTGCACGGACCTGCCTCTGATCATATTCAGCTGGATGTGTTTATAGTCTTCCCGTCCAGCTCTACAGCCGTACGGTCCAGCATCTGCCATCCTCAGGTTTCTGTTGATGTTCTGTTGATGTTCTGTTTTTCCTGGACATGTACTCTTTTCGGACCTAAAAAAATGTGTCCAGCTGGGATTTCTAAATTTCCCAAAATGTCCGGGATATGGCTCTTGCTTTCTACCGTCGCCATTCATCGTGTGTTATTGTATTAAAGCCCTGCGAGGGACTGTTTTCTTAATCCTGCTCTCACTGAATTTCTGACCATTATCGCCCGCTCCCGTGATTTTTTGTGTCCAGTCCCGCCCACTCCCGCAAACATTCTAATATTGCATATAATTTTTGCACATCAGGGAGCCGCCATCAATATGTGGAGTATTTAAATCTCTTTTGAATGAGCACTCGCTGTTCACTTTCGATTTCGCGATCACGCGCGCTCTGTATAAAGGAAGATCAGATATTTGTCGAGCTCAGGATCTGTTGAGCAGCAAATCCTCCAGCATGGTCTGTCAGCCATCTCTCCTCTCATCAGTGAAATCTGACTCCTGCAGCTCGTGTTGGATGCAGGGTTGTCAAGTCCTTATTTTTTTCCCATGGAATTGGGCTACTTTTAAACTGTTGCAATGGGTTGATTTTCCCCCGTGGGTTAAATGTTTGAAATGTTGCAAAAATTACATTTGACTGAAATGCTTGTATT
>NW_015542894.1:0-935 GCF_001515605.1 Sinocyclocheilus anshuiensis
ACGAGAAAAAGATGTCGTTTTAACGAGAAAAGATGTCGTTTTAACAAAAAAAGATGTAATTTTAACGAGAAAATGTCGTTTTAACGAGAAAACATCTCGTTATTACGAGAAAAGATGTCGTTTTAATGAGAAAACATCTCGTTTTAACGAGAAAACATGTCGTTTTAATGAGAAAACATCTCGTCATTACGAGAAAACATGTCGTTTTAACGAGAAAACATCTCGTTATTACGAGAAAACATGTCGTTTTAACGAGAAAACATCTCGTTATTACGAGAAAACATGTCGTTTTAACGAGAAAACATCTCGTTATTACGAGAAAACATGTCGTTTTAACGAGAAAACATCTCGTTATTACGAGAAAACATGTCGTTTTAACGAGAAAACATCTCGTTATTACGAGAAAACATGTCGTTTTAACGAGAAAACATCTCGTTATTACGAGAAAACATGTCGTTTTAACGAGAAAACATCTCGTTATTACGAGAAAACATGTCGTTTTAACGAGAAAACATCTCGTTATTACGAGAAAACATGTCGTTTTAACGAGAAAACATCTCGTTATTACGAGAAAACATGTCGTTTTAACGAGAAAACATCTCGTTATTACGAGAAAACATGTCGTTTTAACGAGAAAACATCTCGTTATTACGAGAAAACATGTCGTTTTAACGAGAAAACATCTCGTTATTACGAGAAAACATGTCGTTTTAACGAGAAAACATCTCGTTATTACGAGAAAACATGTCGTTTTAACGAGAAAACATCTCGTTATTACGAGAAAACATGTCGTTTTAACGAGAAAACATCTCGTTATTACGAGAAAACATGTCGTTTTAACGAGAAAACATCTCGTTATTACGATCTAAAACGTGATTTAGCCAAAAAAAGTTACCACTCTAATATGTCTTGCAATATCCGTGCGTGCAACGGTT
>NW_015542895.1:0-265 GCF_001515605.1 Sinocyclocheilus anshuiensis
TACTGTAACGTGAATATTTGTAATTCGTTACTTCACACCCCTGGTACTCAGACAAATTAAACTACATATATGTATCTTATATGTACTAAGCTACTGAGCTATGCTTTGATACAACCTCCCAACTTTTCTCTTTTTTAACAAAATGTGCTTTTTTACCTTGGACTGTGTGATATAATTTCAACTTTATCTTTAACAGCATTCAAGATGTTTTTAACATTTCAAAACACATTCTCGTGTTAGCAGACAGATTACACTTTCACATGTG
>NW_015542895.1:1126-1237 GCF_001515605.1 Sinocyclocheilus anshuiensis
ATTAAAAAAAACATTTTTATCCATTTTATTGCATATGAATGATTGAACCCTTCTCTGTGGACACCGTGTTTTAGATGTAGTGAGAGGACATTAAGAAACACAGATTTGGTA
>NW_015542896.1:0-25000 GCF_001515605.1 Sinocyclocheilus anshuiensis
AATTCATGTCCCAGTCACATTTTCTTGGTTAAATAAACATTACTAACACTATCAAAAAAATAAATACAATTCTATTTTATATTTTTTTTTTATAATCAATATTCTATTTATTAAAGCCATGTATTCATCTCATCAAGTTAGTGTTTTTAAGCATTTTACATTTATTAAAGGGGTCATCGGATGCCCATTTTCCACAAGTTGATATCATTCTTTAGGGTCTTAATAAAAAGTCTGTAACATGATTTGGTTACAATTTCTCAATGGTAGTGTAAAACAACACCGTTTTTACCCTGTCAAAAACAGCTCTGTTCATAGTGAGCTGTTTCCTTGCATGTCGCTTTAAATGCAAATGAGCTCTGTTGACCCCGCCCCTCTCTTCCGAGCTACTCTCTGAGAAAAGGTAAACTTAACCGCATTCATCGTGAAACTCACTAACTAGAACATTATTAGGAAAGGTGATTTGCAAAGATTAATTAAAAAAACCTTACACTCACTTCTTCTGGAGATGAAGCTGGATCACGAATGATTCGCGTGAAGATAGATGCATTTAGGTAGATCAGGGGCGCATTCCCTTCAGAAACACGTCACACAGACAGGCATCTGAGATCGGCTTGATATGAGAAAGGGGAAATGATTTAACAAGATTAGTAGATTTAACAAGTGCATGTCGCATCCGATGACCCCTTTAAAATAACTCACAGCAGAATAATTTAAACAATATATTTTAATTGTGAACTTATGTTCAGCTATTCTTTTTAATAGTTAACTTTTACCTATTTTTGAATGTTTTTAGATCATCAGTCATCAAATTTCACCAAGCTGATTACTCTCTAAAAACTCCCACAGATCATGTTTTCATGCCATTTTAAGTCTTATTTTGACATGACATAAAGTGGTTATATCTAAGTGTGTGAGTTGTTTACTTACTTTTTTAAGTAATCTTCCCATTAACGCCATTATATTGTTCATTCAGACTGATTCGCGAACGAGGAACTCGCACGAACACAAGAGGCGGGATTTATCGCATGAACCAATCACAGCCAGACATAACCAGTCATTTCCAATCATATCGCGATGGAGGCATTGCCTCCTCTCACTTGACTTTCCCCCATTTATTCTCAATTACCCCCCAGTAAAGTCACGGCACACTATGGTGTCTCTGTTAATAGTCAGTGGGCTCAGGGGAGGCAAGCCTCTGCTGTAACTTTGCCTGTGGGTGTCGCTGTTGGACAGTGTTACTTTAGAAAAACGAGTGATTTATACACTTTTTAATGTTATACTTTGTAATATGGGCATTGTTTTATTTTTGTACTACAAATTTTTTTTTTCTCATCCAATATTTTGAGGAGACACTTGCCTCCCTTGCCTAGATAGATAGATAGATAGATAGATAGATAGATAGTTTTTTTTTTTTTATAATTTTTTATATATATATATATATATATACACACACACATAGATCAAAAATTTACAGTAAGGGCGTGTATAATGTTAAAAAACATTTGAAAAATGTAAAAAAAATTCAAGGTTTCAAAATAAATGCTATACATTGAACTTTCATCAAAGAATCATGAAAAACATGTATTAGGGTTTCCACAAAAATATTAAGCAGCAAAAACATTTTAAAATATATTAAACCGTATCCACCTTATTTTTCAATGCGAAAGTAAGATGTTTTCTATGACTGTGCGAGACTTCCGGTTCATTAGCCACTGTAGGGAAATAACGAGAAGAATATCAAAGTGCAGTAAACGGGAAAACTGTTTGCACTACAAACCAGTGTGTTCGTAATTGAGAATACATTAAAATAACATGGTAAGACACACTAGTTTGCAATATCAAGCAGCAAAACAAGTTGTTTTGTACAGCTAAAAATAGATGGAAGCGAATGACACTGGAAGCCTCGCACATTAAATTTACAAATGGCCGCACCCGCTCTTATGACAAAAATAAGGTTGATAAAACAGGTAATTTAAATTGTGATAACATTTCACATTATTACTTTGAATTTGATCAAATAAATACAACCTTGATTAACGTAGACCTTTTTGAAAAACATTTTTAAAATATCGTAATTATTCCAAACTTTGATTCCAACATGGTACGACTGTGCCATGGATTTATTTACATTGTATTTTTGTTGACCTCAGCATTGTGTAACTCAAAATCAAGCAAAATTGTCACACAGCCCTCAGATGCAGTTGAGTTGGTAACAATTAGCCATTAGCTGTTAGCTGCTAGCTGAACTGTGGCTGATAAGGAACTGGTCCGTTCATTAGCATGGTTAATGATGAAGCTCTCATGAAGCTGATAAGGGAAGTAGGCCATTAATTGTCATTCAATTAACAGCAAGTGAGATTGCATAAAGGGTGATAAGGGTACAGAAGTGGTCATCAGCAGTGATGGAAAGCAGAAAAGAGTTGTCCTTCATATGAGATGTCATTAATGAGACGACAGCATTTCTCCTATATGCGCTGCTGATGTTTTGAGTTTTTTTTTCTGCCACTTAAAAATCTCTGTAGTTCCACTTTCTGAATAAACATCCTGTTTTACCTTACCTTGAAATACCTTGAGTTACACAAGTAAAATGAGTTGTAAATACCATTTCATGTTGAGGTTAGGTGTGTAAGACCTCAGAGGCCACAGAAACCAGAGAATAATGTTAGCTCAGTGTGTGTTCCTGAGAGACCACAGACACAAAAGCAGACTCTGTGATCATGCTGACACAAATGTGTCTCTGAGAATCACACACACACTCTGACAGACACAGGACAGATCGGGATGCCAACAGACGCAGATGATGTGTGTGTGTTTATGTACATGCGTGTCTGTCCTCCCCACACAGTATGTGTCCTTTGCCATGGTCGGGTCTCCTCATATCCTATCGTATTCAGAGATTTTCCCTCACGAGAGGAGACAGAAGGGGGCCCAAAAAACAAGCAACACAACACACATAGAAATGCACACACACTTAACAGCCAGTGGGGGTTCACTGTCTGTGGTAATCAATAGATAAAACTCACATAAACACAAACACGCATACACAAACCAAGGTTATTTTCGTAAACGAAAACTAAGACGAAAACGATTGATAAACTGAAATAAAATAAAAATGACAAAATAATTGAAAAACTAAAACGAAACGAAACTAACAACAACAACTCTGCCAGGCTTTCGGACAAGTGTGCATAGGCTAAATCACGTCATACACATGCTTATAATTCTTCATAAATGAAAAGAACATATTCAAATATGAGCCTTTACTGTTAAATGCGATTGCGCTTATTATTGAATTTCATTAGCCCCAGTTATGATTTATGTGCAGTTGTTCATGGAAAAGTGAGCAAGACACGACAGTTACAATATCATGATTATGGTTAAATAAGAAAAAAGACATCTAATCATCATAACCAAATTAGGCTACATTTATTGTCATATTAAATCTCAATACACATCATTAGATATGACATTAAGCACAACTTGTGTAGATTTATTAAAAAGGCTTGACTGCTTCATTTTGGCATATATTTGTATACTTTTACCATTTAATCAATCTCAGCATGCGTTAATTTTGTGTCGCTAGGCGTTTGCCTCACTAAGGCTAAATTATGCCTAAAGCCCCGTTCACACTACAAGCGACACGCAACAGCAAAGCGACACAATCCCATTCATTTCAATGGAGAGCTGGCGATTTCCCGCGACACGAGCGACAGTGGCCGTTGGCGACCGGATGGGGCGTGTCCAGCGACGCGACAAGGTTCAGAATCCTATAACTTTATGCAAATGAAGAGCGACTTTCGGGAACGACAGCCAATAGGAAAGATGACGGTAGAGCTCATGTGATCGTTCTCCTCTCAGCGCCATAGATAAACATACGCAATGGAAGAAAGTAGGCTCTGTTTCTCATTCATTTTTGTTTGTATGTACGGATTTAATTTAGATTTAGATTATATTTAGTCTTTTGCCTCCAAAATGTTTGTACTTAGCAGCAAGAAACCTGATTCGCTGTCAAGGCAACCAGTATTGAGAACGCCCACTAGCAACCTCATCACCAGGCCCTGGCGACATGCATAACACTTTTGTCGCTGCTAGTGTGAACGGGGCTTGAGTCTTTCTTTGGCCTGCACTCTGGAAGTGATCTGTTAATTCTGCTAAACTTTAATTAAAACTGAAACTAAAACTGAAACTAAACTATATAAAAACTAAATAAATGTGTTCACAAAATAAAAACTAAACTAAAACTAACAATATTAATGAAACTAATAAAAACTAAACTGAATTTTATAGCAAATTTGAAAACAATATTAAAATAAAACGAGACTTTAAGCTGTAGTAAGTCTATGACAGATTAGGTAAATAAATGTTATCTTTTATGGTATGTATTTGTCTGTACTAGTTTTAGATTTTTCAGATTTTAATTGAATTTTGTAATTATTTATTTTTATAATTTAAAAATTAAAAGATTAAGTTACAAATTCATATTTTTCAATCTCTTAATCTTAGGCAGAAGAGAGAAGTGTATCACGCTGACTCTCTTGCAAGAAGCGAATCACAGTTTCTCTATGTTTTAAGACATGTGATTGGCTCTTCGCTACTGATGTCACACTTGCATCCTTCATGAACTGAGGATCAAATGTGGTCTTTCACAACAATGCAGGGGTGAACTGCTAAAGCTGACTAGCTAGCGCTAACCATTCCCGCTTTTCATTGCAGCCAAGCAGAGATCATTTTTGATTAGCTGTTGGTTTGGGACTGTGTATAAATGTATGTTTAGAGAGAGACATAAGGTAAATCCATGCATAGATGTGTGTATTAATGACAACATCCGCTCACACACTTATTGTGCTCCACAAAAGCATGTTGTCTCCGACTCCTGTGGTTTGGTGTGTGGCAGTTGAGGGAGCAATTACAGAGTATGTGTTTTTTTTTTGTTTTTTTTTAGATGTTTAATTATGGTGTTTCTGTAAACAACACAGTGACAGTTCAGGGCCTTTGTTCGTGCGTGTATGTGCATTCTCAGTATGCACAGTGAATGGGTAAGTTTGGTTGTTTGGTTAATGATATAGCAAAAGTCTGTGACCCTTGAGTGTGTTCTGATGGTCTGATTTTAATGGATCCCCATCATGGTGCTGAGCATCCTGTCTCTCTGGTTCTAACTTCCTCACTTTCTCTCTCGCATTGCCTATTTATGTCAGATACTTTCTCAGTTCACTGACACAGTTTATCTCAGTGGCATTAATGTCTTCTTTGAAAAGAGTGGACAAAAGAAGGGTGTCATTCTCCTCATTACTAACTCATGAACTCACTACGCTTTTGATCTGAGGCCACTAAACATAGCACAAACATCTCGGCTTTTAGAACTCAGCATGAAGCACTGACTGGATAATGAATTACAGTGAATATCGAAATGAACTACGTAATGGCCTGTTGACACCAAGAACTCTAACTATAAATATAACTGTAATGATAGCTATATTGGCGTCCACACCAATAGATGATAATGCGGTGTTATTATGTAATATGTTGTCTTTTGCTTTAAATGCTCAAACTTTTTAAAGTTAGGTGGATTCTGTTGGGTTTTCAATGTTTTTGTTCATTAAAAATGTTCTTAAAGTGATTCCAATTATATAATTTCTCAAACCGTCATACTGTAATTCTGGTGTGGATGTCCTTGTCACGATTCACACGGGGAGCACGGGAACGAAGGAGTGAGGAGACGAGGAGTAAAGTAAATTCCAAAGACTTTAATGAACTCAAAGCTGGGAACACAGGAACATGGGAAATCACAGAGAAGACAAAATGACATTTAACAGCGGACGGGAAACGAGGGGCAGAACACACTTTAAATACACAGTAGCTAATTAAACACAGCTGGAACCAATAGAACAAAATACGGACAGGAACAGGAAAAACCAAATATGGGCATAATAATAATAATACTTGAGCACGTGGGGGAGGAAAACACAACACGAGACATGGAACAGAATCTGCCATTACTCCCCCTCCCAGAAGGCGCGTCCTCGCGCCACACAACATCCAACGGGGAGGGGGGGTGGGCGCTCTGGAGGTCCCTCAGGATCAGAGCGATACCCGTTCGGGGCACCATGATGGAGCAGGCAGTTCGGGAGCCATGGCGGAGCAGGCAGCTCGGGGAGGCCATGGCGGAGCAGACAGTCCAGGAGGCCATGGCGGAGTAGGGAATTCAGGAGGCCATGGCAGATCAGACAGTCCAGGATTGTAAAGTTGTACAGGCCCTTGCTTTGAATGACTTCAGCACATCTGCAGCCACAGGACATCACTAGTTTCTCACACTGCAGTGGTGTGATCTTGGTTCACTTCTTCCAGTCTCTTCCATTGCCGTAACTTTGTCGCCAAGGATTTTCCAGAGATTTTCAATTGGGTTTGGATCAGGACTCGGGGCCGGCCATTTCATTATTTCAATGTTCTTGGCTTCAAGGAACTGCTTCATTGCCCAACTTCTGTTGCAGAAAACATCCCCCAAACCATTACGCTTCCTCCTCCACCTTTCGCTGACTTGTTTACCCACTTGGGCTTCAGTCTTTCGCCAGATTGATGCCATACAAAATGTTTTCCATCAGACCCAAATAAATTAAACTTGCTCTCATCACTAAAGTGAACTTTGGACCAGTTCTCCTCTGTCCACACAACATGCTCCTCCGCAAAGGTGAGTCTAGTCTTTTGCTTCTTTCTGCTGATGAGAGGTTTGGTCACTGCAGAGTGTGCTTTCATTCCAACTTTTCTTAAACGTGCCGAGACAGATCCTTACCCTGTTCAGCACTGAACTGGCGAGCAATTCCAGCTGCAGTGTTGAACCGATTCCCCATTGAGAGTCTCTGCATTATCCTGCCTTCTCTTACATTTGTCTTATGTGGACGACCAGCCTTTTGGGGGGACTTGAATAAATTAGTGTCATTATAAAGCTGCAATATTTGAGAAATTACAGATTTGGAACAGCAAACTTCGTGTAGTGGCTGAAAGGGTCATCCCTTAGGCCTTCATCTGGACCGCCTCCTGTTAAAGGGTTTCAGTTACCTTAGAGCGGCCCGCCATCTTGCAATCTCAGTGAAAATTAGATGAATGCTGCCAGGTAAATAGGGTTTGTCATATAATAAAGGAATTAGTTTTGATTGAAGTTCTTTTTCAAATATCTCATTTAAGTTTTTTATACTGTGTTTCAGAATACCATTAATTTATGAAATATGCTTTAAAATCTGCCCTTCTACTCCTGTTAAGATTACTTCAAACATGACTAAGCAGTGACCTTGAAATTTAGGAAATTGTAGGTTGTTCTCGGATTTTGATACCCACTAGTGAAGTGAAGTGACATGTGACTGAGTATGGTGACCCATATTCGGAATATTCGGACCCATATTCGGAAACCCAATAACTGCATTTAACCCATCCACACACACAGTAGTGAACACACACCCGGAGCAGTGGGCAGCCATGTGCTGCAGTGCCCGTGGAGCAGTTGGGGGTTTGGTGCCTTGCTCAAGGGTCTCACCTCAGTCATGGTATTGAAGATGGAAGAGAGCGCTGGTTATCCACTCCCCCCACCGACAATTCCTGCCGGACCTGAGACTCGAACCCGCAACCTTTGTGTTACAAGTCCGACTCTCTAACTAGTAGAGAGTTATTTGAGCCAGTTATTTCTATCTTTTGCTGTAGTGTGTCAGTAGGAAATATCAGTTTACATTTCCAAACATTCATTTTGCCATTAATTGAAATAATCCAGTGAGATTTTTGTTTGCACAAGGAGTCTGACAACAGCCAGTGCTCTACACAGATCTGATCTCACCATCATCCAGTCTGTCTGGAATGACATGAAGAAACAGAACAAACTGAGACGAACTAAACCCAGAAGAACTGTGGCAACATCTCCAAGATGCTTCAAGAAATCTACCTGCAAAGCTACAGTACTGTTAAAAGTTTTAGGCACTTGTATAAAAATGCTTTAAAATTAGGATGCTGTCAAAAATAATGTCATAAATAGATTTTCTTTATCAATTAACTGAATTAAATCAACATTTGGTGTGACCATCCTTTGCGTTTAAAGCAGCTTTTGCCCTAGGTGGACTTGCGCGTAGTTTTTCAGGTAGCTTTGCAGGTAGGTCTAAAGGCAGTGCTAAATATTTTGTCCAGTGCAGATGTTAATTTTAACTAAGAATATGGTAGGTAAGTAAACCCATTATTGCAGGAACAGTTTAAGCAGCTACTGTAATACATCTGACCAGGACTTTATTCCACAGAAAGTGGGACAGGTAAAATGGCTTTCTCTCTAGAGATCAGTATGGCCGAGATAACATGCTAACGTTTATTGTTGTAATTAAGACCCCATCAATTAAATTGTTGATGTAACAATGTTCGTAGATCGGGAAGGATGAGGCAGGAACCGGCAAACCTTTAAACATAAAACTTTAATAAATCAAATGAACGAACACAAAATGAAAGTAAAAGCAGCAGCCCTCATGGACGACTGCCGCATAAAACATAACAAAACAACAACATAAATAGTCCAGGCCTGGTCCTCTCTCCTTCTTCACTGTCGTTACTCCTCCTTTTATCCTGCCGGAGCTCCTTCATGGGACTTGAGATCGGTGAGTGGCACAGGTGTCGCTCTTGATCATTTACTCCACAGGCCTCGCTCCGTTCCCACGGCTCTCGGCCCCGCCCCACTCGTCACATTTGACTATTTGACCTTTAAGGCTTAATATTGTAAAATTTAAGACATTTTAAGACTTTAAACTGCAAGAAAACACAATACTTCAGCAAAGTTGTTTCATAAAGTTTTCATGAATGTTTCGCCAACCATTACACATTAGGGTCTTTAGCGACCTTGACCTATATTGAATGGATCTCTAACTGCTGCAATAGCGTAAAATTCTCCTGATATTTTAATAACAATTAAAAAAGAATAAAAAATAAAGCATATTTCATTTTAAACTTGGAAGGGTTCAATTTGAGCAGATGATTTTATCATCACTGTCTTCAAAAACAACATTTTGATTGCTATTCACCACATCCACCATCAAATGACAGTGACACTTATATTTCATTGTGTACAGTAATTGCTCTGCAGTAAAGCCATTCAGGCCAGTTAAAATTTTACATTTAATTTACATTTAGTCATTTAGCAGACACTTTTATCCAAAGCGAGTTGGGCAGGTCATTCCACCAGGGGGGAACATTTAATTTAAAAGTCCGTAAAAGTGATTTTGTGCTTATTTGGGATGGCACAATAAAGCGACGTTCACTTGCAGAACGCAAGCTTCTAGAGGGCACATAAGTCTGAAGTAATGCATTTAGGTAAAGGGGTGCAGAGCCAGTGGTGGTTTTGTAGGCAAACATCAATGCCTTGAATTTTATGCGAGCAGCTATTGGTAGCCAGTGCAAATTGATAAACAAAGGTGTGACGTGCATTCTTTTTGGCTCATTAAAAATTTATATTGCTGCCGCGTTCTGGATTAATTGTAAAGGTTTGATAGAACTGGCTGGAAGACCTGCCAAGAGAGCATTGCAATAGTCCAGCATGGACAGAACAAGAGCTTGAATAAGGAGTTGTGAAGCATGTTCCGAAAGAAAGGGCCTGATCTTCTTGATGTTGAATATTTTCAATTTTCAATCAATTTTTGCAGATGATATTATTTGTTTTATGTCTGCGGAAATTATGAGTGAAAAATCACGTCATCATTGTGTATCAAATAGTACCACTTTGAGGAATAATGGTGAATTGCACTTATTGAGTCATCAGATATTTAATTATTGTTGTGCAGGAAAAATACATTTACACGATTACATACCTCAGCGACCCTATGCACTTTTTACAAAAAAGAAGAAAAAAAAATCAGAAAACACATTCATTTAATCTTTTTTTTTTTTTTTTTTTTGCTATATTGTTTATAATGAATAGATGTCTGACTTTAAGAAATGAATGAGGGGGAGGGTCGTCAATGATGTCCTGGGCCGTTAAAGACCTGAGGTATGTGTTTAAGGGATAATAAACATTGAAAAATGTTTCACTAACTATATATATAATTTAAAATATTTGACAGTTAAAATATTTCATATTTAATATTTACTGCTGTCACGGGGCAGTCCGGCAACATGACAAAGAAAGTTGATCCTGATTGGTCCTTTTGTGTGCATTCGAAGTGCTGATGCTCACAGAGATAGAACCTTATAGAACCAAGTTAGAGTTCAACTTTGTAGATAGAACCTGTTTGTTTTCTAAATAAAAAGTCCTAAAATGTACACAACTTAAAAAAATCAAATTATGTAAATAAGTAAATAAAATCTTATCTTCTATCATTTATTTATTTTTTGTCTGTCTGATGCTTTCCCATGCAGTACTCAACAACACAATGTTGCTATGCAGTTGGTGGAGTGCAGTCTTATACTAATACTATTATAGTATTTTTTATTATTTAAAATTGTATTTTTATCTTATAATTTTTAATTTTAGTTTGCTTTTAGTAATTTTTTTACATGCTTTTATCATTGTTATTAGTTTTTTATTTTTGTTTCTCTTTAAATATTTCTGCGTAGCTTTAAATAATTTATTTCACTTTTAGTTTTAGTAATTTTAGTGGTGTTAGTTTCAGTGGGGATTTTCCCCATACAGTGGAAGTCACCAAAACTGTTTCACACCAAAAACAGAAGCATCAAACAGAAGATGGTTTGTTCTAGTGTTAGGTCATCTTTACCCATTTAAAAAAAAAATGTTATATGTAAAACCGTTGGCATGTTAGATTGTATTGTCTGGCCGTATTTTGACACCCATTCTGAGTAAACGACTTTCAAAGTGAAAATATTTATTCATAGGCCCCGCATAAAACCACACTGATGGACAAACACCATCGCTTCAACGCTGCAGGGTAGATTGGTTGTATAGCGTTTATTCAGATAGACCTCTTTGTACAGGAATGAAAGGAGATGAGGCTCATTTTTTCGGAAGTCCATCCAGGAAAACACAGCGAATGTCGTTTATCTCCTGGGCAACGCTGACTTCTGAACGCAGGTGTGTGACCCTGACCTTACGCATACAGACTCTGTTCGTGCCTCTTTTCACAGTGTCCGGGACACAAGGATGAGCCGAAAATATCACTCAAAGTCACAAAACACGATAAATTATTAAAAAATTATAGCATCTCAGTAAAAGCACATCTGTGTAGAGTGCAGGAGTAAGATACAAACGGTAGCCATTAGCACTTGGTGATGTGTGGATGTATGTGTGTGTGTGAGTGTTTGTAATCCTGTGCACTGTGCATGAACCCAGTAGCCTGTGCGGCTAATGAGCTGGCCTGTATGTAATGTGATTAAAACAGTGAGATTTGGTGTCATTCTGCTAGTTTGTTCAGGCGTGCTGAGATGAGCTTTATTAATTTAATAAAGCGAGATCATTGGTTGGCTGGACGTACTTTCCGACACCCCCTTCTCCCTACCTCACATCTGTTCTGCTGCCCCCATTACAGCGCTCCCCCTCCGTCCTGACTAACATCGCCCTATTCAACATGAACCCTGGCCGACATGTTCACACACTCACCTGCTGCCAGTCAGCACAAACTCCTGTGTGCTCTCTCTCTTTCTGTTTCTCAGTTTCTTCTCTGTGCGTGACTGTAGTGTTTTCTCTGGCTTCTTGAGTGCACGGTTTCCACGGGTCTTTAAAAAGTCTTAAAAACTCTTAGGGTGTTTTCACACTTCGTCCTTTTCAGGGGTCTGAGTGCAGTTTGCGTGATTTCTGGCCCATATGTGAACACTCCAAACGATCTCAGTCCCCTCAGAAGCGAACCGAACCGAGACCATCTCGGGAGGTGGTCTGAGTACAGTTCACTTTCGGCTAAAGGTACGGTTCGCTAAAAACGTGTATTATGAACACAAATCGCACTGGGCTCACATTCACATGTGCTCACATGTCGTTTGTTCATCAGATGTCTCTGTAAAAATCAGCTGTTCTTAATGGCTGCTTCTTCTGGCAGATCTCTACAAATGATTAGCTCACAACGTACACTCGTTTATTTTAATTTCAAACACTTCCTAACTGTGCAAGAGAGACGTGGCTGTGTGCCTTGCCAGTTTAAACTTTTTGATGTACGGTTTTATGAGCATGCACATCCCAGCGGGGGTATGAAACTACACTCTTAGCGTCTATTGTGTTTAAAGGGGTCATATGATGCGATTTAAATTTTGACATGGTTTTACATGGTGTAAAAAGACGGTATAAGTCATTATAATCTGTAATAATGTCCCCACTGGATGCAACAAATGCCTCGTTTATAATGGGTTTTAATGTTTTTGTCTCGTCGCTCCGGCCGGGACATGGCATCACAGTATGGTAAGGGGCGTAACATTTCCATCACACGCTTGAGTATTCGACTAATCAAAACGCACTGGATAGCTGGCCAATCAGAGCACACCTCGCTTTTCAGACCGATGAGCTTTGTAGAAATCGACACGTTTCAGAAAGGCAGGGCATAGAGGAGAAACAATAATGTACAGTATGTGGAAAATAATGTTTTTTTTTAACCTTAAACCACATAAACACATTTCATTACACCAAATAAACAAAATAATGTTCTTTTTAGCAACATCATATGACCCCTTTAAACTGTCAAAAATATAAACGCAGACAACATTCAAAGCGTAGACCCCTCCTATGTAGACAGCACGCAGATCCTTTTTCAGTCTTACCATGCCATTTATAAAAACTGTACATCTGTACTACTGTGCAACATATCGTATGCTGATTTGGTGCTCAATAAACATTTCTTCTTATTATCAGTGATTTCTGAAGGATCATGTGATGCTGAAGACTGGAGTAATGGCTGTGGAAAATTCAGCTTTGGCACCACAGAAATAAATAAAAATTTTAAATGTTTAAATAGAAAACAGTTATTTTAAATGTAATGATATTTCACAATATTACTGTTTTTACTGTATTTTTGGTTTAAAAAAAAAATGCAACCTTGGTGAGCATAAGAGAACTAAACAATATCAAAACATCTTAGTTATTCTTATTCTTTTGACCGGTAGTATATGTGTGTGTATAATGTGTGTGTATATATCATTCTCCATTGAGATACAGTGAATGTGAATGTTTGGAAAGATGAAACAGTATTGAATGAAAGTGTGGAATATGCAGCATGTTAAAATAGCAGATGTAAGCATATGCATATGAAATAGAAACACTACTCACTATATTTACACAATCCAGCTGTATCATAGATCAGGCGCAAGTACCTGTTTATCAATACCAAACCTGCATGTGTTACTTTTTACTCGCATAGTAGTGGATTGTTTGTTTGTGTATTTGTTTGTTTGTTTATTTATTTATGGACATTATTACTTCACTTAATTTCCCTGATAAGGCACTTGAGACACCTTCCACCATTCTAAACGAAATTTTTACAAAGACTCTCTGAGAAAGACTTAATGACAAATTTATTCATAAATGGGATGTTTAACAAGAGTACATTCATTTACATTATTTGTGTGGTGGGGTTTAATTATCACTGAAGCTCAACAATAACACCCTCTTGTCATACAAGTCTCACTGACACAAACTGACAACCAAAATGTACAGTTTTCTGTCTTACAAAATTAGATTCATCATGATTAGTTATTTTAACCTATTGACAGCCCTAATATGTAAGTCATAATTTCTGTTTTATATGTTTCATAAAGCAAAAATTTCTCCCTGGTCCATGATACTTCTCTTCCACTGTTCATCACTGTCCATAAATGAACTTTGAGAATCTGCATTAGAACCTTAATACGTGTTTGTCAGTCAGTCAGTAAGCATGTGATTCATTTATGTCAGGGAATGCATGCCCAGTCATATGTCCAGCTGCATGATGCCTGTGTGTATGTGTGTGTGTGTGTGTGTGTACTCTAGTGTCTTTGAGTCCATCTTTCGCCAAGTTCTCTAATTTTGTGTGCCAGATGACTTTTATTAGTTTTGTGTGACAAAGTCTTTAGAGAGAACGCAGATGGCTGAAATTAGCTGCAAAAAGCCATTAGAGTAGGTAACAGATGTAAATGGGTTAATCTCTTTGTGTTGCTCACTCCAGAGTCTAACCTCACAGTCACACCGAGTCAGAAGAGAGATCTCTCATTTTCCTCCTCCATTTCTCTTTGATTCCCTCCCCTTTCATTTCCTGTGTGTGACCTGCATAGCAGGAACAACTTAATTGTGTGAAAACACTGGTCTTGTGTATACTAGTTTGACGCAGATTAACGGTTTCTACATCATGCTGAGTTTTAAATACTGCCTGCTAATACAAAACCAGCATTCTGCTTGTTACAAAAGATGGATGTCAAGCACCTACTGTACGTTTTTTGATGGGCATAAGACGACAAAGAAAAAAAAACTTTAACAATTTAGTTATTTATATAATTGCATGACATAGTGCAGTTATTTTTAACTAGGAGGCTGGGGGGTCTCAAGATGACTTAAAATTATTTAAAATAAGACAGAACAAGCATTAACATAAGCTACAGATATTTTATCTTATTTTAATCCACCCAACTCAACAACTGTCTCAACAACCTGGATGTATGAGGAAGCCTAATTTTTTTTTTAGTTCAAGCTCTAAAATATTTAATCAGGTATAAATTGTGAGTAAAAAATATTTTTAAAATCCTTACCAATTAACCTGGAAAAGTCATGGATGCCGTGTCCTCAACAATAATCAAAAAGGGCCTGTCAAAAAGGGTAAGAACTACTGGTCTAGTTGTCCAGTTTTAGCTTAGCCTAGAAGGGAACCTTTTGAGAAAATTGATTCATTGTCAAAATAGAAGGACTTCTTAGTTTTACAGGCAGTATATCTAATTTGTGATCAGATTTTTAAACACTATGCCAATTTACGCACCCTTCACCACAGAATATCAAACTTTGACCTCCAGCAATAAAATAGCTGTCAGTGTAAATGACGAAAACCCATTATTTAGTCCAACAAACAGTCCTTCAAGTAATTAGCATCTTAAATGGTTGACTTTGACTAAATAGCAAAGACTGTTTAGTACTGCTTAGTACCCTCTCCTTTCATGTTCCCTGATCACTTTATCTGCGTGGATGAGCCATGATGCTCAGCTTGACACATCCTTTCTGGGCCTTATGTAAGACAACGGTCATATGATCTCTCTCTCCTCAACTCAGTTCCTTCATCTTTCCATCCTTCCATTCCAACAAATAAACAGGCCACAGGCCCACTTTGCGTTACAGCCTGACATAGTCCCCATTTTCTATGACTGCATTAAATAAGCACTCTGTCACAGAGGCCAGAGAACAAAGAACCCGACTTATCTCGCCTCAGAGGGGAATTCCACCCCAACAACAATGAGATATTCTTCTTCTTCTGTCTCTATTGGAATCCATCGATACGCATGGCTTCTGAGCTGCTTGACCAGGTTTCCAGTCAGACTCTGAGCTAAATTTGCTAATCATTTACACTGGATGTTTGCTAATCTGCATTTAGTATTGTATCCTACATAAATCTTCATACATATTCTAAGTTGTTAATAATGAAGCCTATAGGAATTAGCACACATGCTACAGACATGTAGCACTAGCAGTTACAGGTAATGATGAGCACATGTGCTAACCGCTATAGGCCATGGCTCTGACAAAGCGGCTTCCTTTAGAAAGTTGACCCAAAAAATATTTTTTTTCTTGTTTATGTATTTTTTTTTTTTTCATTTAAAGAAGCATTTTAGTTCTAAAGTAACTGTATGCTAACTTAGAAAGCAATGCGATTATCATCTTCCAGATAATCCTATAAAAGTTATTTAGTACTAAAAGAGTAATTTCACTCAAATCTTCCAGAAAATGTAACGTTTTCAATATTAAAAGAGCCATTTGAGTCTCACGTGAATTCAGTTAATATCTACTGAATATCTTGCACTATTGACGCTCGACCAAACCCTTATATCAAGTATACACTTACACAAAAAAAAATAGTTTTTTGGACATGTACCATAGTAGTACCATGAAAATGCCGTGATACATGTACCTTATTAGATGCTTTAATAATTGTTTTAACTATATTTATTCTTAAAATGTTCAGATCAGCCGCACAGATCCGTTTTTTGGCCCCTTTTTTGTTGCTATTATGCACTCTCATTTTGAGTACATATCTTCTGTATTTTGAAGTGCCGTAATGGAAGACGTTACTACTATTATGTGAGCAAGATGATAATGTGGGAATAACAAGTCTCCTAGAGACAGAGTAGTTTGTATAAGGAAGGTTTGCATTGCTTTGCCGAGTATTGTTGTGGAGGTGTTAGCCACCAGCTCTCACACCCCACGTCTGAATAGACCAAGACAGAGGAGGTAAAGAGTGCATTCAGCCCAGGAACTCATTTCATCCTTTCAGGGGCCACTCTCAGATTAACAGTACAGGCTTCCATCATGAGATGAGGGCGAGAGAAAAGCCACATCACTGAAGACTAGCACACAAAAGGGGATTTCAATCAGCATGGCACTCAGGCTGGCTTTATAGGCTGACAGGAGTAAATAAGACCGCGCTTTAAGCAGGGCCCCTGCGCTGACACTCACACTCACACGTTTGTAGGATAGATATACACATACAGACACAGATAAACAAACATACACGCACTCCTACCTGTAGGCTCCGAGCACAGCAAAATGGCATTATAAACACACATACACATGGTTTTTTGTGTCTAAAGTACACGCCCACGGTTGTACACTACCAGCCGAAAGTTTGGACTCACTCCACTGAATTTGTGTATGATCTTAAAAATCTTCTGTGATAATGTTTATAAAACAATTTAAAACAAAATATTTTTTTATTTGAATGTACTGTCAAATTTAATTTATTTCTGTGATACAAAGCTGAGTTTTCATTAGCCAGTGTCACATTATCCTTCAGAAATCATTGTAATATTCATATGCTTATTTATTATCAATGTTAAAAACAGTTGTGCTTCTAAATATTTTTTGGAATCTGTCTTTTCTATTTAAAATGTGGAAAATGGTGTGTACAGACTTTTAAAAGACAGTGTACACATATGCTTATTTTTATATGCATTATCATGTATTGTCACACCTACCCACCATGCAAACACACTCAGACACACACACACACACACAGCCACAGTGTTGAGATTTATCTCGAATCCTGCTGTCTATTGCCCTATTGTGGGCACGACCTCAAGTAAACTTGTTGTACAGACATCTCCACAATCCTCTGAGTGTCAACCCTCCCCCCTCGAGTATAGCACCAGGGTGGTCCGGCACATCTCAGTGATCGGAGAACTACTGGCCTTGATTCGCGAGAATCATGGTTACATGACTGACCTAAAAGAGCTCCATGTATGTTCATCTGAGGTTTAGCGATCAAGCATGTTCTATTTCCCCTTCGCAGAGGGCTTCACTTTGACGTCCAAGTTTTCTCGGCAGATTATACACGGCAGCGTGCAAGATTGGAAACTTACAATGAGGCTCAGCTCATGTAATGAAAGATCCCAATGTTCTCTCAGACTATACAACTATGTCTCTCCAGCACGTCCCTGCAATGTTCCAGCGAACACATATACAACTGCGTCTCCTAAATCTCATCTGGTTTGATCTGTAGCAATGGGACAGTGGTCTAAATCTCCTAAAAATATTCACAAATGACATGGTTTACCAATCCAGTTCTAAGAAGGATGATATAAGACTTAGCACTGGGTTTGTTGAGGAGAATCAGAGCTTGACAAGAGTTCTGATAAAGCTGAGAGAATCCTCTCCATTCTGCATGCTTACAGTCATAAACTCTAGACGTGACAATTTAAGAACCGTACAATTTACAGATGCAATGATAAGTTCTGTGAAGGGGATTAAGAGTGTTTCAAGTTGTTTATGGACAGAAAAGTCTACACAATGTCCATCTTGAGGTCCAGAATTTCTCCCTTTGGGGAAGAACTTAAATAAAGCAAAAGTATAGTTTAAAGGCAGAACACTCAGTTTGGCAGAACAAAGTTTAATACTTTTGTTTCACCATCACACAACTTCTTCAAGCAGTGAATTGCTTCAGCAGTTGAGAGGGCTGGAGAGCCTGAGTGGAGTTTCTAACTTGTTCTTTTTGTGTTTGTTTTGTTTAGGTAGAAGCAGACACAAGGACAAAACTCTTTCATCACAAGGAACCTCAACTGACTGGTACGTAATTTGTGCATCTGCAAAAGGCCTTTACAAACTTTCCTAATGCTTTCATTTTTCATGTGTCATTATTACAGTATACTCATGGCCCGTTTTCCTTTTATGGCCAAAGAAATGTAGTAATGTCTGGTGTCATCTTGTGATTTTGTGCTGATGTGAGGTTGTACAGGGCCCCCAAATGTATTTGGGCACATAGCAGATGGCCGTAACCACTGTTATTAAGGATAGCTGTCAATCAGTATGGCTTTTTCTATTGAGTGATTCCTAAAAATGTATGTACTGTATTCACCTTTTAGACCCAGACCTTTGACCTATTGCAAAGTGTTACATTAGTAATTATGTTACCCCTGACTAATCTTAGTGAAAGTTCCTGAATACTAAGTATTTACATATTTATATATTATTTAATATAGTTAATTATTATTTACACCACTATTCAAAGGTTTGGAGTTAGTAAGTTTTTTTTTTTTACATTTATATACATATCTAGAAAGGGCTGACTGAATTTACCAAAAGACACAGTAAAGCCATTTATAATATTACAAAAGATTTCAAATAAATGCTGTTCTTTTGAACGTTTTATTCATCAAAGAATCCTAAAAAAGTGGTATCATGGTTTCCACAAAAATATTAAACAGCACAACTGATTTTAACAATGATGATGATAAGAAATGTTTCTTGAGCAGCATATTAGTGACACTGAAGGCAAGATGGTTGCTAAAAGTTCAGCTTTGCCATCGCAGGAATAAATTACATTTTGAAATATAATAAAACAGTAATTGGTTATTTTTGATTCTAATACTATTTTGCAATATTACTGTTTTTACTGTATTTTTGATCAAATAAACCATAACGGTCAGTAGCCTAAGATAAAAATTACAAAAAAGCCAGCACTGACAACGGAAATTAGAAGGTAGTAGCCTAAATATTTGGGTGGTGTAATATTATAATACAGTGTCATTAATCAATATATTAAGATAACCCATGCTATTTAAATGACTAAAATAGCCTATCGACAATAATGAGCAATAATAATTCACTACACTGCATAGGATGATGGGATAAAAAATCCAAGCGCACAGCTTCACCTAAATATTTATTAATTTGTTTAATTATATCATTTATAATTTGAATAAGAGAACAACACCATTAAACTTTGAGAAGGCCTAAGCAAAAAATAGCTTTATTCATTATACATCAGATCGGATTTTTTTTATTTTTCTTCAGGAAACGGCCAGACTAGCAACACAGTAGCGAACAATAAACGATATGGCGAGACAAAAATTAAATAATTAAACCAAAGTTTGACCAATTAGAGTAACGTTAGGCTAAAACATGTAAATATGATATCTGGATCACTGTCAGATGAGCCGTCAGATGCTGAGCCGACCCAGGACGCATAACTTACCATCAGACTCTACATCACTCATGGCATTTAGTGTTTCTAATACCTGCCTTCCATAAATTGCCTTTTTTTTTTGTCATTTTCACTTTATTTATGAAACTGATAACTGCTAAATCAGTGAGTGAAAGGTGTTGCCTATAAATGTACAATGTTAAAACATAAGCGGCAAGAAAATGACAGCGCGAAAATACATGCATTATATAGCGGGTAAATTTGACCCGCTGGCGCTTATAGGTATAAATGCCCCGTTTTTTGATCTGGTTTTATCGAAACAACATTTATTTAACAACATTGGATTGTTAATTACATACAGTGGGTACGGAAAGTATTCAGACCCCCTTAAATTTTTCACTCTTTGTATACTTAGGACCATGTGATATTTCAGTTTTTCTTTTTTAATAAATCTGCAAAAATGTCAACGATTCTGTGTTTTTCTGTCAATGTGGGGTGCTGTGTGTACATTAATGAGGAAAAAAAATTAACTTAAATGATTTTAGCAAATGGCTGCAATATAACTAAGAGTGAAAAATTTAAGGGGGTCTGAATACTTTCCGTACCCACTGTAATTTTAGTAAAAATCAATGACTGGGAGACTTGAATGTTTTATTTTAAATCTGTTATGTACATTTGAAAAACAGCCACGGGTAAAATTTACCCCGTGGCGATTCTAGTGTTAAAAAACTTTTTTTTTAAAAATCTGACCAACTCCAAATTTTCAAATGAGGGTTGAATGGAAATTCATTAAGTTGACATTTACTTGTATGTTAAACGTCAAACACAGCAATAGATTTCAGAAAACACACACACCCTTGTGTCAGTCAGTATTTTGTTGAACCACCTTTTGCTTTAATTACAGCCTTTGGTCTGTTGGGAGATGTCTCTACTAACTTTGCAATCTAGACTTTACCATATTTGCTCACTCTTCTTTGCAGAACTGCTCAAGTTCAGTTAAATATTATGATGACCGTTTGTGGACTGCAGTCTTCAAGTCATTCCACAGAATTTCAATGGGGTTTAAGTCTGGGCTCTGACTAGGCCATGCAAGGACATTCACCTTTTTCTCCTTCAACCACTGTTTGCTTTGGATCATTGTCATGTTGGAAAGTAAACCTTCTTCCCATTGACAACTTTCTGGCAGAGGGCAGCAGATTTTCCTCAAGAATGTGATGGTATTTTGCCCCATCTCCAGTCCCTGCTGCAGAGAAACACCCCCATCACAGGATATTACCACCCGCATCCTTTACTGTAGGAAAGGTGTTATTTGGATGGTGAGCTGTAGGCCTACTGGATTTACGCCAGACATTGTTTGGTGTTGAGACCAAATAATTCAATTTTAGTCTCATCTGCCTCAGAATCTTCAAGGTGTGTTTTGACAAATCTCAGTTGTGACTGCATGTGGCCTTTCTTGAGGAGTGGCTTTTTTCTCGCAAGCCTCCCATACAAGCCATATTTGTGGAGAATTTGTGATATTGTTGTCACATGCACACAATGACCACTCTCGGTCATAAATTTCTGCAGCTGCTTCAGAGTTGCTGCAGGCCTCTTGGTAGCCTCTCTGACCAATTTCCTTCGGCTCTTTCATCCAGTTTGGAGCGACATCCTGAATCCAGCCATTGATAAAGCCTTTGAATTTTTTTGTATCCATCTCCTGACTGCATTCTATCCACAACTTTATCCTGGAGATCTTTTGACAGTGCCTTGCCACCCACAGTTGATTGTTTGCTTCAGTTGCACTACTAAGGACTGAAAAGCTCCAGGAAAGCTCTTTTCATGCTGAGCTGATCAAAATGACCACAGCTGATCACAGTTGAAAGTGAAATGGCTTTGTGTGTCATTGAGAAGGTGATTATCTACACCTAATTGAGCTTACAAGTCATTTTTAGGAGGGGGTGATCCTTTTTCCAACTTTTTCCGATTCAGTTTTTTTTTTTTTTATATGTTGGTGTTTTATCTTTCACTTGGATGTTATAAGTTGCACTGAGTAAATACAGCTGGATGGATATAATCCAAACATGCAAAAGAAATAAAAATCTGAAAAAAATTCTGTTTATATCTTCAAAATCCCTGCATATTTACCTACAAACAAGTTTACATTTATACACCGTATTTGTGTCCAAATGCTTTTATGGTGGCACTCTATAGTTCAGTAATGTACTCTGAAAGCTCCGATCACATAGTAGACGTTGCCTCATGGCTCTTTGAACAGCATATGTTCCTCATCCCCAGCGTTCACACACTTACACACTCCAACTCACCTATGAGTGCCATCAGGGGACTGCTTGTGTTTGTGTCTGTCTGCGTGCGTGAATGGATGCTGGAGAGGGGATGTTTGTCTGTTAATCTGTGTTTGTGGGTGGATGGGGCTGTAGGTGGGCGTCTTTGTCATGTATGTGTGCTATACATGTCTGTGTGTGTGGGACCGTATCACAGACGGGCTCGAGTGTGTCATAGAGGCTGCTGTCTCGCAGCTTGTAGTCATATTTAATGAAGCCTATGAGACTCAGTTGGCAGTATGTGTGAGTTCGGTCTATTTCCGTCTTTCTGACTGTGGCACTGCCCACTGTGTGTGAGTCTGCGTACGACTACCCACTGTCTATCTGGCTTTGTGTGCTATAAAAGGTGCATTAGCTACAACTTCATTGAGTTACAAATTGATTATTTCCTATACCCACTGTGTGTGTGTGTGCATATGTATGTATATATATGTATGTATGTATGTATGTATGTACGTGCCAGTGGGAGACCATCATCCTGTGCCCCCTCGCAGTGGGATCCACCATTCCTGTGCCTTCATCTCCAACCAACCATCCTCTCCCTCTTCCTGCGTGTCTCTTTCACTGTCTCCACCTCCTCCCCATCTCTCTTTATTTCTCTCTGTGGGCATCCATGTAAAGTACATGGAGTTTCGGCAGGCAGCAAACACATTTATTAGTGTTAGATTTCTCTTTTATCCACACTATAAATAGTCGTATGATTGATGTCACGTTTCATTTGTAGATGCATGATATAGATGATGACATGATGCGCTCTGATCCAGAAATCATGGCTCTGTCCCCAGTCCTTAATGACACTGGAGCCTCTATCCACTTAAAAAACATTGTTCATTAATGACTGCAAACTTTTATCAAGACTTTTGTTGTCTGGCTTGGACAGAATACCTGCTAAAATCACATCTACCGGTAATTTCAATCCCTTTTCCCCCCTTTTCTGTGGTGATGTTGGGAAGTCTTTTGAATAGATTTAAACATAGTAAAACTCTTTTAGCTACACTATAATTGTTAGCTGAAAGCATAATCAAATTTCCCTAAAATATTCACATATTCACTCATAATTAACATGAAAGCGATGTGAGATTTTGAGAGCATTTTGAACCAATTTTGTGAAAATCTGTAAATCTTTCTGAGTCATATCATGCTTCTACCTCACCCTTTTTTTTCTCTCTCTCTTTTTTTGACATCTTTACTCATAGTATATTGAAGAGAGGTCATGAAATTATGTGGACCGTAAGTTCAGGAAGTGTTGCGAGCTGGGTTCAAACCTGTGTCACCAGGGTAGAGCTTTCCTTGGTGGGATATGTGTGAACATGAAAAAGGCTGGGTTACACTATGTGAAAAAGCTAGAAATTGATTAACACAGTGAATTTTAATATTAAAATAAAGTCTTTAACATATTTAGCACTTTTTTGGGTATTATTATTTTTTTATGGTATTATATTTAAATTAGTGCTGGGCAACGATTCATTTTTTTAAATCGCAATTAATCGCATGATTGTCTGCGATTAATCACATTATGCACAAAATTCAATAATGCATTCAAAAGTAGTGTATTGTGCACTTTTTTCATTTAAAAGTACTGCTACATGAACAAAAGTGCAATAACATTTGGTTTGCAAACACACATAAGGTGCTTTTTTACAGCAGTATTCCTCTACATAGTAGCAGTTAAAATATTTCTTGTAAATCTCAACATATAACATTAATGTAATCAAATTAAATATAAAACTAAAGCTATTTGCCACTGCCAGGGCATTAACGTTTTTATAGAAAATATGTTATTGTTTGTTATAGAAAAACAAGTTATGCTCAGGGTCCAGAGCCTCGAACATAAGATTATAACAGGTACCCTCCGAGCAGAGACTTGCACGATCGCGGGACACAACGCAGCCGAGTGCGGTGCGGGACAACACTTGATGGGAGAGTGCGGGTGGGTAGGGACTCGTGTGTGCGGGATGCGGGAAAATAATGATGTATTCACACTAGGCAATCTTAACCGTGCCAGAGCACGTTTGACCCCCAAAGCCCGGTTCGTTTGACTAGTGTGTTCGCTTCGTACCGCGCGCGGGCACGGTTCGTTTAGCCGTCCCTGGCTCGGTTGGAAGAGGTGGACCAGAGCGCGGTTCAGTTATATATAGATCAGTGAGTGTGAGCGCTAACCGCGCCGGAGTGCTGAACTTATGATGTGTGCAGCATGATTGCGTGAACATTTCTGAGCGGCAAGAGTAATAGATCTGTAAAGCAATATATTGTGAGAGGGCCGTGTGTTACCACGTCCTAAATGACTCAAAATAATAAACCACAAAGTTAACAAAATGATGCACTGCACTGTGCTGAGCGAGAGCGCTTCTCTGCTGTCTTCACGAACTATCGGAAACTTCCTATTTCCCACTTATAAAGTCGTGATTACGAGCATGCTGCATTCTTTTCAGTTAAAAGTAACAGTGAACAGTGGTTTGTGAATGTTGATGCTTAGCCTAAATAATTTTATCGAGAGCGTTCATGTGAGCGCTGCTGCAGTCTTTAGGCCCACCCCAAATGCTCTCATTGGGAAAATTTTTTTTAACTATATTTATTTATATATTAATAATTTCTTTCAGTTAAAGTTTGATTTATTTCAAGTAACATTTTGGTTTTAGTTTCAATTTCAACAATAAATAGCCCTGATTTTGCTGTTCAAAAGTTTGAATTCAGTAAGATTTTTTTTTTTAAAGAAATTCACAATTTTATTTCTATTTCAAATAAATGTTGTTCTTTTGAACTTTCTATTCATGAAAGAATCATAAAAGCCAATTTCCACAAAATATTAAGCAGCATGTTTTCAACATTGATAATAATAATAAATGTTTCTTGAGCACCAAATCAGTATATTAGAATGATTTCTGAAGGATCATGTGACACTGAAGACTGGAGTAATGGACGCTGAAAATTTAGCTTTGCTTGTCAGCACAGGAATAATTAAATAATGTATTTATTTATTTATTACACCTAGAGATCCAGACAGCGGTCAGGCAGTTGTGTTTGTGTCTCTCTCTCTCTCTCCTCCAGTTTTCCCACCTCTCTTACCTCCTGAGGCCAACAGCAGCAGCAGCGGTGGCAGTGGCAGCATCGGCATTCCTAATTGGCCGTGCGCTCGACGTCGCC
>NW_015542896.1:27500-50484 GCF_001515605.1 Sinocyclocheilus anshuiensis
AAGATAACAGGTTGAGCTCTCATAAGCACTCAGAGCTGCTCTGACTGCCCTCTGTCTGTAGATGGAGTGGATAAAACATTTATTCACCTTGAGTGAAGAGTTTGGGAACAGACCACCACTCTGTTTTTGATTGATCAGACAACAATGTAGAGTATTCATGACTTGTCCCGCACCATTTGTGCTGCAGACATGAGTGATGCCTCAAATTAGGCGGTTTGTTGAGGAAAGTCATGCATTATTTTTAATGCCACCACACACTACTAGGCTGAAACTCATAATGTATTGTGTTTGTTGTGTTGGTGCAAACTAATCACAGACTAGATGCATCAATTACAAGATCATCATCCTCCTTTTTTGTAGATGCCATCCTAAAATTTATTTTCCCAAAAACAAACAACATGGACTTGTCGATTTTTCACTGATTTCCACAGAATGAGAAAACGCTTCAAACAGTTTTTCAGATTTCAGAATGGTTTTATGTGAGATTTCAAATCAGATTTCACACCAGTTACAAAGTAGACTTTAAACCACTTTAAAAGTTTAAGCCAGTTTGAAATCAAATTTCAAGTTACAAATTAGATTTCAAAACCAATTTCAAAGTAGTTTGAAATTAGTTATATATCTATGAATATTTACAGTGCATCTCACATGTGAGCACAGTGGACATGCTGGATGCTAGGGACTAGCACGTCAGCGTCAACGCCTCTCGTTTACTTTGAATGGAGTGACGTCAAGTGTTGGCGAAATTAATTGTGGGTCCGTCGTGTCGCTTTGGGTCCGTTGCTCGCGGCAGAAGTTGAAAACTTTTCAAGCACCAACGCAGGCGTCAGCCAATCAGATGACGTTATGCAAATACCCTAGTGCAGACGCTAGCCAATCGCGTTCATGCAACACCAGAAAACTAATGTGATTGGCTGTTGTCACTATGATGGTCGCGTCAGAGCCAAGCTTCAGAAAGCTCTGTTACATTCAAAGGGCAACAATTTTCAATGTCATTGTCAGCCTTACTATTTTTGCAGTGCAGTTGGCCACTTAATTCAAACAAGACAATTTTAATGCTACATGATACAACAGTTTGGCAAGGGTCGTTCACTACAATGCCCTTGTGTATAAAGAACTTGAACGGCCTCCTCAAAGCCCAGACCTGACACAATGCTACTAGATGCAATCTCACAATTGCTGGTTCATTTCACTGATGCCCTCATGTTTCCAAGAATCTGAGCATGCACACAAAACTACTAATCAAACCACTCCCTTTATGCAAATCACCCCCTTGTTAACCCCAATCAAAGAGGTCGCTGGATGCTGCTTTCAGCATCCCTCAATACAGCATCGCCACCACTGCTGTAGCCTCATGGGTAATTACAAAGCTACCCGGCCAGTCTGTCAAACAGCATTGTGCCGCTATGCTCATGACCCCGACATGACCTTTGAGAGTGTAGGTAATCACCTGTGTGTCCTGAGCTTAGATCTCTATTAGTGGAGAAGCACAGTTCAACTCCACAGAGGAGGGCAAACACACCCCACATTCATCTGCTCGCGGTGGGGTCAGCTCACCTATGAGAGGGAGACTTGCCTGCCTGGTTAGCACATGGCCCAGTGAATTGTGGGATTGCATTTCAGTTTGATGTGGCATGATGGATGCTGTCATGCTATTTTTATCATAATAAAAACTAATAATAATTGTTGATGTTAGTGAAAATGATATTGTTTAATTCACTACATATGAATAATAATAATGTCAGAGATAGAGGGAAATTGCTCTTACATAAATTGTTTTATGCAATTATATGACATGTAGATATTGATTTTACAACAACAATTTATTATTATTATTACTAATATTGTTGTTGTTGTTGTAAAAAATGAGTAAAGCTGTATTTTTACTTTATAATTTTTATACATATTTTAATGTAATATAATGTCTGTTATTGTGTCTTTATATGCTGACATATTGTAGTACAAAGTGTATAGCTCCTCCTGTAAACCTCTCACATCTTTATCTGTTTTTCCGTTTTCTGTTGTATGTCACCCCATCTTTCTACACTAAATACGTCTGTTCTGACCAAGAAAGTGATTGATTGCTACTGTATGAAAATAGTGTGGGAAAATAGACAACAAACGATCTTGCTTCCCATTATAGATGTGATCTAATTAAAAGTATAAAAAGATCACATGATCTTAGCCGTCCAGATGTATACATTCATGCAAAGCTGAGACACTTTGACAAGGGGCATGTCAGCTGTCCGCATTGGTATGCAGAATTGCTGTCCCAGTCTAATGTATTCATGGACATAATCCCTCTATTGGTCCAACCGCATGCATATGCATGTTTTGTTTGGACCTTGTGTCCAAGAGGGCAGCTAATATGCTTCAAATGAAGAGCCGCACTCCATCAGAGCAGATTAACATCAGGTGCAGAATATAGTCATGTGGTTCCTCTGTCTGGGTCTAAACCAGGATAAGCTAAAGTTTATGTTTGATATCTATCTTTAAAGTGGAAGTGAAGCAGTCAGTCAAGTTTACATTATTTAGTAAACTGATTTCCACTTTGATTAAAAAACATATAACAAACACGATTAATGTAACCATTTGAAAGAAAATAGGATTTTTTGTTACAGCTTTTGGAACAAGGGCGCTGCCATCTTGCAGTACCACAGCGTATGACGTCACAAGGTTGGTTTGCTCCATTGGCCAGTGAAGTAATATAAGCATTTCTTTACTTTTTGAAGACACAAATGTTATTTTAACACACAAATGGGTTTATTTCTCACCATAAATTAGACTAATATTCAACATGGTATTGCAAGATGCCCTTGCTCCAAAAGCAAAAAACAAAACATCCTTTTTTCTTTAAAAAGGTTACGTTAATCATGTTTGTTATATATATTTTGATTAAAGTGGAAATCAGTTTACTAAATAATGTAAACTTGACTAATCGCTTCACTTCCACTTTAACTGTGCATTTTAGTGTATTTTCTGTAAGCAGGTGTCAAAAGAACATAAACTGTTGATTCCCAGCTGACCCAGAGCCTCCTCCCAAATTTCGGTCCCAGAATTCTAGCCACCATGTCAGAAGAAGTGCGACACAAAGCCCATTAGTGGATGGAAGGTTCTGTTCAGGAGTTTTGCTCCTATTGTTGCCATGCAAGATAGAAATACGAAAGTCTTTATGGGGAGAGACACTTTGATAGAGTTGTGGGACGTCTGTGAATATAAGCTGAAGGACAACCATTGTCCCTGGGCGACCCCAATTTGGTACTGTATAGTCCTTTTCGCCACATGTCTGCAGCCACAAAGCCACCATTCTCCTCTTCTTGCTCTCAAGAAAGAGGGATTAGTCAAATAACGCAACTGCGTGTCCAGATTTCTAACTATCAGACCACATTATAAAGCGGAGAATGAGTCCAGGGGAATGGGGTGGGAAGATGTTTCGAAGAACTTCTCTTTTTATTTCCGTTTTCCACATCTCTGAGCTGGAATAAGTTGGGTCGGATGGATAGAAAATGATGGAAGCCCATTAGGAATGCGGGGTATTTTGGGACAAGGGGGACGGGGGGAGGGGAGTGGTCCAAATGCAGCTGCATTTCCTGTTTATTCTTGGACAAGTCTGAGGCACTTCATGAAGAACAGGAGATGCATTCTTCTTTCTTTCTTTCACTCTCTCTCTCTACCTCTACTTAGCCACCCAATTTGGGCTCCAAAACGTGTCATCCCACCAGTTTTTTTGCTCTGCCTTCTGTCTCTCTCCTCTTTCTGGGATTTGACTGAGGTCTTTGTATGTGACAGACCAGTTTTCAGTGTAGACACCCCTTTCATCGCTAATTCTGAGGGTGCAACCCACCTCAGCTGACAAGAGGGGGCTGTCAAATCCCACCAAAATGTCTCATTTTCAGCCTTTCCATCTTTTGATTGTCTTAAAGTCTTGATCTTTTTGTAAAAGATTCACCATTGCATGTTATCCCAAAGAAAAACAATCTTCAAAGTCTTCATAATTGTTCATCCAAATGGAATAACTTGTTTCACTTCTGAAAAGACTGTTTTTTGGCTCACACCACCAAGCCCTATTATTTTTGAACCATTTCAACCACTTTTCAGAATGCAATTAATTTGCAATAGATATAATCAAGTCCCGTTCTACTTTTCCATCTTAATTCACTTGGAAATCCTTCACATTATGGAAGTAAAACAGATTGCAACTGCTGTTGCATCTTGATGCAAGTCTATAGAAGTTACTCTTCCTGCTGTTCAATAAACCACCTGTCAGGGTGTTACTGAACAGTGATGTTTCATTTGCCTCCAATAGCGCTATAGAACAGGTCAGATTCTTGCATTTTACTATCATCACAGTCTCGAGTTTAAGACATCAGAGATGCCCTTTCTGCTCCGATCTCAGTTTCTTTCATTGAGTTAACTCTTTAGTCTATCAGGTGCTGTTCTCTCTGCTCTATGAGCATGTCAGAGGCTCGAATGTGCCCTTACGTGATCCTCATTGTCCTCAGATGAGAGACACAGAGCGGAGATTTGAGCTGGCCTGCCTTTTTCTATTGTAAGATGTCTGAAATATCCAGAGAACCAAAGCAACAAACACTGGGTGTCACTCAATGTTGCTCAAACTTTTCCATTAGCAACTTTGTGAAAGTCACACTATTCAAACGCAGGCTTTAGAAATGATGCCCAATGTGCTGAATGACCTTCTCGAGTCAGTCATAGAAATCTGTAAACAGATCCATTGTGAAGGAGGTTTGAACTTTAAGAGCCCTGGAGTTATATACCACTCAAAAAATGTGTTATTAACTACCTTAAGAGTCCCTTGATATTGAATAGATTGAAATCAGTCTGTCCTTTTCCTTCTCTTTTGAATAAATTAGTTCGCTTTCCTTCAATCAGCGTAATAATTCCCTATGTTTTCATACATCTAGTCAGGTTTCAAAAGACTGATACAAGCGTTACAAAGATTACATTTTTTTCATAATAATAGCATAATTTGGTAGAGAACAGACCAAACACTGTGTTGTAAAAGAGCACTTCTCCTTGCTTAACTTCACCTCTCTGTCATTCTGTCCTCGCCGAGTTTCAGATATAATGAAGATGGAAGATGAAACAACAAGACAATTATTTTTGCACACAGATTAAAGCACTATCCATCATGCTTAATAGCCTCTTTAAGATCAGCCCACATTCAAACTCATGCTGTTTATTCTTCAAGGTTAAATTATGTCTAAGGGGAATAAACTGCAACCAGGTTGAATCGAGGAGCACGTCAGACGCGGAGCAAGGACCACTAACCGATCATTTCTGAGTCCTCCGGTGGACTGGGACATGCTACTCCGCTCCTAATGCATTCATTACGAGAGGTGACTCGCGCCGTGAATCGTGTTGGCAGCTCACAGGTGTCCGTCTCTTTCATTTCTTCTGCTCCCGTTCTTGTTTTCCGCCTCGCTCATATTGCACAAGCACACACGCAGACACGGGCGCACATGCCCGCAGACGCGTGCAGCTGGTTCGTTGTTGTCGCAGGTCTAAAAAACAAAGCTTCAGCAGATGGTTGTTTTAGTGCCAGAGCAAAGAGGATCTACAGTTCCATCACCATGGTCACACACACACACACATACACGTTTACACTCACACTCACTTTGTCTCTGTCTTGCCTGTCCCTTTTTTCTCTCTCGCTGTGTCTCTGTAATGTTTATCAAGATTATGATCTCATCTGAAAGTGTGTTACTGTCCTGCATTCTGCTTTACTGAGAGCAGTGGCCCTATTCACACACGCACCTACACCTTACCTAGCTAAATAAGGACACATCTAGACATCTGTTGTTTTTTATAACAATTAGTGCTTGTTCGTGAATTTTATTGGTGGAGCAGCGTTCCAAGAGTACTGGTATTTAGTTGAACAGCTCTTATGATGTTTCACTCTGCTTGGTGACATGGAAAGCTTGATACTTTTATTGAAAACCTTCAGTGTTGTAGAAAAAATATTCAAGAGAAGAACTGTGGCAAATAATGTTTCAACTCCTCACTTGTTCTTTTTTAGCAAATATATTTATACAAATGTGTAAAAGTTTGTCCACTACTGTTTATTCACTGTAAAACTTGTTGTTAGGTGTTTTTTGTTTGTTTTGTCCACTTCTGGCATATTATCATTTATTACCAGTAAATATAAATTCATTTGATTTGAAATTAATTTTATTAATTTCTTTGTTTGTTTTCAATTATTTATATATAATATGTTATTAAAATACTATAATTAAAATATTGATTTATAATATTTTATTTTTGAATTTATTTCTTACTACTTTTACTTACTAGATCATCCATAATGTCACCTGTCCTAGTAATAATTTATTAGATGCACATCAGTCTGTTATCATAGGGGCATCAACTTCACATTTTCTCATCCCTAAACATGACTTGGAACAAAATGAACTGAGCAAAAAGTCTTAACATGCTAGTGTGAGTGAGTAACTGTGCGGTTTGTTTGTGGTTCGTCCCCTCGATAAACCATAAAGTGCAAACACACACATTATCTTTCCCACACATTGTTTTCCTATCATAAACTTGTATTGACCTAATTATTTTTTCTATCCCCTTATCCTGCTCCTAACCCCCTAAACTGAACACCACACAACTAATTTTAGATTTTCATTAAGACATTTCGAAAGTTTAGTTAATTAATTTTCATTATAACATAATTTATTGTTTATTAAGTTAATTTCAGGTCTTACTTTCCTTGTGAGGGCATTTGGTGGACGTAACGTTGACAAAACCTGACCCACACACTGAAACAAAGGCATTATGAGAGATACATTTTGGTTTGCGTAGAATCTGAACCATAATGCATTTGTTTTGCATTTTAATCTAAGTAGCTTATTTTAGCATGTGCTCATGTTTGAATTCTGTTACCTAATTATAAGTTCTGTAAAAACACAGGATATCTAAAAGCATATAAGCACGCATGTTGTTTGCACATGCTATGGGACAGGTATAAGATGTCTTTATTTTTATCATTCATAAACTAATCCCAACTAATGTTAATGCTACTTAAAAAAAAATTCCAATAAAACATGTTGAAAAGTTAATTTGTTCAACAAACTGTGCCAATAATCTGTTGTGATGCTCCCATATTTACATGTCACCGTGGCAGCTCGTCGCCATGGCAGCAGAAGAAGTGGTTGCTTCGCTGCGGTCATTTGGCTTGAAAATTTGATCTCCACACCAAGATGACAGTGAAGATGTCACAAATCAAATTACGCTCATTGTCGAGCTGGGCCTGTGAACAGGACAGCCGTGCTCACACAAACACGATGTGCACACTTGCCGGATGATTGGTTGCAAAATTCTTATTTAGAGTAAATGATTCTTGAATGCCCATTACAATTTTTGACTCTCATACCTTCATGAATAAAATTAATAATATGAATATCAAAATGAATACTGAATGGGCAAATCATAACAGATCTGTTATGGCATTAGGTCGTAAGCTGCTTTGGACTTAGTAGACCTTTGAATTTAAAGTTCATCAGGGTGGAAACAAACTCTGGATGTTCACATTACATAGTCAAATGAGATATTCCTGTTTAAGTGTACAGAATGGGATGCAAAGTGCACCAGACTTTGCGGCAATTGTCTAAAGTCTAGGGATGTGAGATTAGGGTCTACCCAGAGGAAACCCCCTATGCTGAAAGGCTGAGATTCCCACAGGAACTCATAAAAGCCTGTTTTAACTCAGTTAACACATCAGAAGGTTATTAGAATAGTCTTTTTTTTACCTCCATCGATGCTGTGATGCTGTGTTTAAAAGCTCCTTAAGATTTTGACACCCAGAGCGCAAAGTAACCATGTGAACCCGCGATTGCTGGACACGTAACCATTCACTCCAGTGGTTGCCGCCACTTGGGGACCTGAGCTGCTGTCTCCGTGGTAACGGTGTGGAGATCGAAGGCTGAAGTTCAGCTGTATTGATCTCGCGCTGTTCCCTCTGCGCGCAGTCACTCTGAAAAATGGAGAGCGAGAGACCAAAAGTGAAAATGACTGAATGGTGGAGTCCTCAGTACGTTTCCCGTGGTTTTCCGACACTTAGAGACACACACACATACGTGGGCCAGGAATCTAAGGTGTGGATGCTGACAGGAACAGTTTTAAATCTCCTAAAAGTTCTTTTGAAAAGAGCCCGGTCTCATGAAGATGCGTATAAATAGTACGCCAAATAAAAACGAAAACTCGTGGTATTGATACGCAAAAATTGACTTTGGCGTGCATATGATACGCATGTGTTTGGCGTGCATATAATATGCAGTTTTCGCGTGCATATGATACGAAATTTGTTGGCGTACATATGATATGCATTTTTCGCGTACATATGATACGCATCTACCCCACAACCCTAAACCTACCCATCGTGTAGCATATACACACCAAAGTCCATTTTTGCGTATCAATACCACGAGTTTTCATTTTTATTTGGCGTACTATTTATACGCACTTTCATGAGATCGGGTTGTTGAAAACAGATCATGTAATTTTTGTTGCATATTATATAATCAGCATGTTGCGCATAATTTGAGAATGATCTAAAGAGCATCTTGTGCTTCCTTCAGAATAAATCTTAATTGTCTGTGCGAAGGATTCACATGGTCAATGTGCTTATTTGTTTTAACGTTTACAAAACATTTTATTTCCAAGTTTAAATGAGATTTTTGTTGTGATCTTGGACTCCATAAATCGATGCAATCTTTGTTGAAGCCGTTATGTTCTGCAACGCAATTTGATTAACAGGTTAAAGTTCTCACTGTTTCTCCATCTATCTTTTTCTTTTTCTCGAATCTCCTCACCCCCTGCCCCTTTCTGTCTGTTTCGCTTTGCTTTCTTCTCCATCTTCTATTTGTATCACCACGATGGTTTCATATCTGGAGCCAATCTCCTGAGAAGAAAGCCTCCCACACTTTTATACAAAACGGCTGTAATTGCATTGAGAGTCATCCTGAATGAAATGGATGGAAACCTTGACCAGGTGTCACCCCCTTCAAGAATCCAGTTGCCTGTGAGCGTGCGTGCGAGTTCACTGTGGTTATTTGGAATACAGACCCAGACAAATGCTTTTTGTAAAGTTAACAAATTAATGTCTTCATCGGTGCTTGTAGCGGACTTGTTGCCTTCGGCGAATTGGTTATTGGTATCTTTTGAGCTAGAACCAAAGAGCGGGTCATGCACGTGGACGCCGTAATCTTCCTCATGTTGCGAGGAATGTTTTTGGCATCTTTTAAAACTTTTTATTACTTACTACTTTTCACTGGCCGTTTGAATCATGACTAGTTGTCTGTTCAAAGCAAAGTACAGAGGACTGTTAAAGACTTTTATGGGTTGTTAGTTAGTTTTGAGCCACTGATGGTGGAAGTGTCCGCTCTTTGAAGGCCAGAGACGGACAGTGGCGGCAGGCCCGCCGCCCCCCTCCTCTGCTGGGCCGTGGAGAGACGCTCTCTCTGGGCCGCGGCTAATTGTGGAGAGTTCAGGAAGACCATCATTAGCACTCAAAGCTACACATGGCCACCAGATGTGAGGCTGGCCATAGAGACTGCCACGTTTCACTCTCTCTCTCTCTCTCTCTCTCTGTCACTTTCTCTCACTCTCACATGCCTCCCCCCTCATCTTCCAAGTTAATAATCTGCCTTTTGTTTCCATGGAGGCTATTGTTCATTAAGATGGCCTCTGCCTTGTAAGAGAAGTCACTGGGTACTGAATAGCATTCTTTGTAACAAAGAGACGTGAGAGAGGGGTATAGGGCGGATGGGGGCATCTAGGGGGATTTTGTGTGTCCCTCTGGTATTTTTATGGCTTGTTTGTGCAGTCTGAGAATTGGACATTGTAGTTTGCGAGAGAGAGAGAGAGAGAGAGAGAGAGAGAGACGTGGTACCTTTCCCTGTTTGTTGACCACGTGAGAGAGGGGTATAGGGCGGATGGGGGCATCTAGGGGGATTTTGTGTGTCCCTCTGGTATTTTTATGGCTTGTTTGTGCAGTCTGAGAATTGGACATTGTAGTTTGCAAGAGAGAGAGAGAGAGAGAGAGAGAGAGAGAGACGAGGGACTTTTGCTTGTTGTTTGTTGACCGTACAATCACGCTAGACACTTTAGGGCCTTTAAACCTGAAGTCCGTTTGAACAGATCCACGATCCTAAGTATTTAACTTCCCACTAAATTCATCATACGGACATGAATGATTCCACATATAATGCGGAGTGTGAGGTGTGTTTTAACTTTTCATGGTGATCAGATGTACAATTATCGCCTAGTGGGCAACCTGAGTCATTTCCAGGGACTGAAATATAAGATCAACTTGGTTTGGGCCAATTTTATGATATTTTTTAATTTTGAATTTGATATTTATTATTTTATTATAATTTTTATTATTTGTTTTTGTTTATTTCTTTATTTTTAAATTTATTTTAAATTTTTCTTTCCAATTCATTTTTTTAATATATTTTAGGGATGTCTAAGTTAACTTTAATTATTATTATTATTTTTTATTTATATAATTATTATTTAATTTGTTTAATCTGCATTTTCATGTTTAATGCAGGCAGGTTTTATATTTATATTATACAACACACAAAACACCCTAGAAAAAAATACTTAGCAACTATATCGCAATGCTCTGGCAACCATCATGTTGTTGAATGCACTCAAAATACACAGGCATTTTCTTCAAGATTTATGGTGGATATTTCACTCTAATGTGTTGTATTAACACGAGCATGTGTGTCTACTCATGTGGATTTGTGTGTTTTATGAGTGTTCATGTCCTTTTATGTGAATGTATGTTTGTGTGCTTTTGTAATTGTTTCTATTTGTGTTTGTGTGAGTAATATTAGGACATTCATACACGTTGATATATAATAAAGAAAACGGGCCATTCTTCTGAGGGTTCTGCTCCAATGTCAGAGTGGCAGCGGTTGCCATGGCGCTGTTTACAAACAATTCTCCCTCCCTTTAGCCTTTCTTCCCCTCAAGCGGAGGGGCTGGTTGGGAGGTGAGTACAATCGATTCACAATCGAACCGACATTACTCTGTTTGGAAGCTAATGCACTTTCGACTGAACTGGAAGAAAGAGGAGGGGAGAAGGAAAGGGAAAAAATGCACACAACAAAAACCAGTCGGAGAGTGTTACGGCGAGGAAAAGAAAGGGTTGTATTGAGGGGGAAAACATGTTCTCGGGGAAGAAATCAATTAAAACGAACCTTTAAATTACGCCGCATGGCCGCGCCGCATCTGTTAGGGGCCAGGGCACTGCTGTGGTCTGAGCGAGCGACGAGCCGCGAGGGCCCACAACTGCTGTGAAAAGTGCTGCAGTAATGGCAGACTGGTGTGAGATGTCGAGTTGTGGCAGCGCCTCCACACTAAACTCTTTTCTGTGTGGGGCTTGCTTGGTTTGCCTCCAAATCCTTGTTGCATATGGAAGACATTCCAATTTCAGCTCAATTCAATTGTATGCATAAGGAGTCTTTCACAATGGCCATTGTTACCAAGCAGATTAACAGAATTGTATGGAGGTGTCGTGCTCGCATACAAAACAGTCTCAATTGAATATTTATGTCTCAGAAAATGAGCCCCTCTTGCACGCTAAAGCCATCACTAAGAAGCCTGTTATGAGTTTTTGATGAGTAGTTGACTTAAAAATGATAATTCTGACATCTTTTTCTCAACATAATGTCTTGCCAATCCCGTTTGACTATCTTTTATCATTTGAACACTACAGAAGAAGTTTTGATAAATGTTCACACTGCTCTTTTCCATACAATAAAAAGAATATGGTGGCTAGGGGCTGTCAAACTTTAAAAATGCTGAAAGAGCACAAAGAAAGCCCAGTAAAAGTGCTTCAAGTGAGTCTTCTAAAGCATGCAGTAGCTTTATGTGATAAACAGACCAGAATCTAAGATGTTCATTGCTTTTTTGGCAAATTTTCATCCAGTAGTTTCAATAGGAATCCACACAATCGCGAATTTCACATAAGGCCGAAAGGTTTCCTCATGCAGATTTCGCAACAAGTTTAAATTGGTCATGCAAAATTGCCTCACTGACAGACAGAAACCTGGATCTTTTGAAAGTAACGTCTATGTGAGTGATGCTTTATACATCTCTACACTACTGACAGTAGACAGGCTTTTTTACTTTTGTTAATGTTGCACCTTTAAAATTGCACGAGTAAATGATCATAGAATTTTTATTTTCAGGTGATCTATCACTTTAACATTTGGAAATCAAGATAAGTCCTCTTGTGGAGTTTAAGTAGAGGGCTCTTTATCTGGGGGACTGGGATGGGCTTCCTTGCGGAGCTGCGCCATAGGCCCTTCCACTCTATCACAAAGACAGGCCTGTATACACAGTCAGGATGTGTTCTCAGTTATGTGTCCATACCACAGTGTCTTGTTTGTACAAGGCTGGCCTCAATGTTGTGCTGTTCTACAAGGCCATGTGGCTAGACACAGCTGAGTGGCTCTCAAAGGAGCCGCATCACAGGGCCCTATATTCAGAAACAAGACAGGTTGAGCATGTTACCTGCGCAGAACGGCTATTTAGAAACGGGAGGGCTGTATTAAATGAAACATATTCAGCACTCTCAGGTAATTACATCAGCATGTAAAAGTCTAATTAGTGATCTCCAGCGGGACACATCTACTGACACTAATTAAATATAGTCAATCCTGCATACCATCCTCACACACCACGCAGACAGGTGAGTGTGACTGTGTGTTAGTGTGTGGGTTAGATGTGTGTGCAGGGCTCAACAGTAAGGTCTTATTCGGATAGTCAGTCAGACTAGTAGTTCATATTTTCATTTGCCCTCACAAAAAAGACATTCTTACTTTTTTAAAGCCCTTTTTATATAGTTATTTTTTTATGTTGTGCATGTTGGTTGACCATATGATTTTGATTTGGTGGATAAAAGTTATTCAAATAATAAGCAGTTCTGTCAGGACCACTATCGTCAAAGATGATTGACAATTAGCATACAGTTTGGATTGGCGGTATGGTTCCGTTCTGGGCAAGAACTCCCTGCGCCTCCATGCAGCCTAGCATGGATGAGTGCAGGGAGAGCAGCAATAACCCCCCAGGGTAAACAGAACAGAACTAACATAAATGTATTGCAGATATCGTTAAGTTCAATAATGTTATGTACACATTTTAGAATTAGTCTGATTCAAGGAGAATCAGGAGGCTGAATCCCGCTTGACTAACGTGACCTGCCAGAACTAACGCTACGCTTGATTTTTATTCTTTTTTTTATCAAATAAATTGTAATAAAAGATTATACCAAACTACTTAATCATGCTTTCTTTTGAAGAACTTTCTTTTATTCTTTTAATTAGCCTTTTTTTCTCTGTGATATGAAAACAGGCTATTTTTGATTTTGTGAATATAAAAATAATATCAAAATGATTTTTAGTTCAGAAAATTAAAAACATGCTCTTAATAAAAGAGATGTATTCAAGTCATTTTATGTATGACTTGCATTTTATAGTAATTTTGAATAAATTAACTTATGGGGACTAAAAAAATTAGCATCATGACATTGACGGAATAAATTCCTACATGCACATCAAAAGTCATGTGACTTTGCCTGAAGTCAAGTGACTAAAGAATTCATTGAATAAACCTAAAAACGAACCAACGGACCAAAACCATTGAATAATAATCTATTTAATGTATATAGCATATTTCCAAAGCTCAATATTCAATAAATCACATAAAACCCAAATGTTTACGTTTGCGAGATATAAAAACACAATATCAGCAAATGTAAGTAGAAGAACAGCCCCAAAACTCTCTCACAGTGTCCCGGGCTCCACTTATTAATAAATACTTCTGCCTCTGGTGTGTGAAAGCTGGTATTTAGGAAAGAGGGCAGGGAATAGATATAGATCGGATACAGCTCAATGTGTGTATTGTGTCTCCGTCTGTTTTAAGGTTTGACTGTGGGCCTCCTGTGGCATTTTTTCATCTTTCAGTCAGTGCCCTTTGACCCTGAAGTCCTTCTCTGATGACTGCGTTTGTGTGTGCGTCTGGTTTGGAGTGACTTGTGCATGGTTACAGTACTAATTTACTACCCCACCGTTTGTGTCTCTTCTAATTAAGGCCAAGTCATGGCAGACTAGAGCTGGGCCCCATCATACGTCTGCTCCTTATTATACATCAAGCCTCACACACTCTAACACACAGTCACACACACAAACGGAGAGATTACCCTCAGGTTCAGTTTAATCGCTTTCTTCCTTCAAGTGCAGGCTCGGGGGTGGAGCATGTTAATTCCGGCAGGGGGTCGCCAAGGTAGCGAGGGGCTATAAGGGTGGGACAATGGCAGTGTGCAGGGCATTGATTTGAACCATACCTCTGCACATTCCTCCACAAAACACAATGAAGTGCATTATCCTGCTCGACTAACCCCCCTTCATCCCAACCCCTTTCCTCTTCTCTCTCCAACAAAGAGCCTTTCACCCGGCAATGTCTAAAGCTTCTCGTCCCACTTACTAACTGTTCTCACCTTAGACACACACATATGTATGTCTATATATACAAGCCAACATTGCCTTTTTGTATACATGGGAACACCCAACTAAAATGTGTAGTGTGTTGTCATAACCATTTTCTGGTTAAAGTTCACCCAAAAATAAAAATTGGGATACTAAAAGGACTAAGAAGCAGTGTTTTTATTGTTAATCAAAAACTAAGACTATAAAAACATTTTTGTGAATTAAAATAAAGATGACATAAAATAAAATAAACTTTAGATTAAAAAAAAGTTCAAATATTAAAATGTTGCCTTAAAATTGAATTTAAAATACTAAAACTACTAAAAAATGTTAAAGGTAAATAGAAATGTAAAAAGAAAAAGAAAAACAACATAAAGACAAAAGCACAAAAAAATGACTAAAACTTTTACTAAAACTTGTAAAACTGTATGACTTTTTCCTTCTGTTGAACATAAAAAGAGATATTTAAAAAAATATTCATGCTGCGCTTTCTCGTTAGACATAAAGCATATTCTCTAACCCTGCTCCTGGTGAGCTACCGTCCTGCAGATTTCAGCTCCAACCCCAATCAAACACACCTGAACCATTGAATAAAGTTTTCTGAAGCCAAATGATTAATTTATGTGAGGAACAGACTGAAATTTAAGTCACTATGCACTGGAAATCTTTGTCATAGAGCTCAAATCTCATTTGGGATTGTGCACATTCAAATTTGCCATGTTACAGTTAGTTACATGCAAGAGCGAAAGCTCCTTAATGTCATTGTCAAATGGTGTCACATCATGAGGGTGATTACATAATTAAAATTTTTATTTTTCAGGTGTGCTGTCCCTTTAAGAATCCTGATTTTTTTTTTCCTGCTTGTTGTTAAGATGGCAAAGTTCCTCTGTCAGCTCAATCGAGGGCTTGTTGCACACAAAATGACAGGGAATTTATCTTTGTATCTGTTTCTTAACAAATACAGATTATCCTTTAACTCGTGTGGCTGTATGTTTGCATATCAGCAGGAGAGAGAGAGCAGAAAAACACTTAAACCACTTTATCGGACTTGTTTGCCGTGTAAACAGCACAGAATAAACAGTGTCAGGCTTGAGTGTCGAGTCCAAATCTATTCCAGAACCGTTCGGTTAATTAAAGCCATCCTTCCCCATGTACAAGCGAACAAATCAGCTGTCTTAATTATGATAATTAGCAGCAACATCCTTTCAGATTCCTGCACAAAAAACAGAGAAATTGAATCGCATGATGCCACTCGTTAACGAGGTCGTCAGTCAAGCAGCGCAGCTAATTACGACAGGAGGGAGATTTCTCTTCAGAGCAACGCAGTGATTTTTCACCAGCGAGTCAAGGGAGATGCTCACACACAACGCCGGGGATCCCCAATGCTATCGCACACACACACACACACACACACTCATATAAACGGACCTCTTCTTGTCAGGTAACTTCCTGTATGCGAGACTGACTCTAGGGAGGTTTGCAGTCATGATCAGTTTATATTTTCTAGTTCTGTTCTTTCACTAACCATTTGGATGCTGTTTTAACCCGTTGACTGTATCTCTGTGCAGCCTGTCGAGGTCAGTTCAGACGCTTCAGCTCCCATTTAAAAGAACAAGTTGCAGCAGCCTTTGTCTGAGAGCGTACATCTGTATTTGAGAGAGCGAGAGGGTATTGTAGATGTGCACTTATGTAAGTGTGTTATCTGTGTGTGTGAGAGTGTGTGTAGAACAGGGCTGATTGAATTAGAGTAATTAGAGACAGCTCACAGTGTCAGTATTAATCACACTGCAGTCTCATTATGGGCCCTGCACATCATTCCTTTCATCTCGTAATGATCCTCAGACACCAAGTCACACATATTAACCCACATCCCCCGTTTCTCTTCTCTCTCTGTTTCTCTTGTTCCCTCTTACACACTTACATACATGCATACATAAACATACAGCCTAATAAAGGTACCCCCCTACACACACACACATAATTATATTGTATATTTAGATATATTTGTATTATTTGATTTGATATTTCTAGAATATATATTTATTAAAAAAAACATCAAACAGTTGCATTATTTATTATTTTTATTTTTTAAGTATGTATATATATTATTTTTACATGGCTCTCTGAAATACTTGATTTTCATTGGTCAGCATTTAATAGAATACTTTTGAAAAAAGGCTGTGTACACAAATGTGAATACTGGAAATATATGCATAATATATGCCGATTTCTATACTGAATATTTTTTAATTGTATCATTACAAACCATAATGTTTAATAATGTTTTAGTACTTAAAAATCCATGCATTATATTCTAATGTAATTCTAATACATTTTATAAGGATTTTCAAAGTATATATATATATATATATATATATATATATATAGTATATACACCTGTATATATCATTACATTATTACAAATTTCCATAGTCATATTTTTAAATAATAAATATAAATAATCAAAATAATAATACAAATAAAAATAAATGATAGCATATAAATTGCTATATATTTGTTAATTTTATATTTTATAGTTATATTAATTTATTTTTGTCATATGTTTTATATATTTTTTTAAATGTAAAACATCAAAGATAATTTCATTTATTTTTACACTCTCTGGAATAACTTATTCTGATTATTTCAGCATTTAAAAGTCAGAGAGAGAGAGAGAGAGTGAGTACGGAAAATTGCTATAACAATAGCAAGTTCAGTTCATCAGTCTCTCTGGCAGAAGGGTGGCAAACACAAAACCTTTGTTGAAAGAACTCATATAACATCTAGGCTGAATTTTGCCCATAGGGATGAAATAGATCTTTCTATGGCCTGATAATACCAAAACTTTAAAGCCTCAGGCAGTATGAAGCATCCCTGCAGTGAAGCATGGTGGATACTTTGGGGATCCTTCTCTGGTGCAGGAACTGGAAAACTCATAAGGATGGAGTGGGGAAATGGATGGAGCTAAGTCCAGATAAACCCTGGAGACAAACTTGCTGAAATCCGTACAGGCGCTGGGCCCTGGAAGATGATTCAGATTCCAACAAGACAATGACCTGTAACATACTGCAGTAGTCAGAGTGGAGTGGCTTGAAACCAGAAAGGTTAATGTCTTGGAGTGGACCAGTCAAATCTCAAACCAGCTGAGCACCTGTGAAATGACTTGCGTGCTGCTGCTCAAAAACTTCATTGGGAAAAAACGACAAAATTAAGATACATGATGACATAGGCCAAATGTGGTCCAAACTCTATTAACTCTGACAGACAAATACTTAGTTCAGTTTATTTTTACTATTATCATTGTTATTTACATTTATTTAGTGAAATTTAAGATGATTCTTTTGGCTTTTTTCTTTGAATTTGTAGTGAAATCTCAATGCAATCTGGTAATTGCATTGCTGTTCTTGTAACACGGTTCCTGAGGTACCCGATGTACAAAGTACAATTTAAGACATGTACACTATGCACACTAACCTAAATTCTGTAATGATTGTGTGTTGCAGACTGTTCAGAGTGATCCCGCCACACACATTCACGCTCTCTACAGGAGGAATGAAGACAGGTGAAGCTGAAGACAGGTAAGAACCCCAGCTCCTGGTCACTTTGGGGATTTTACAACAAAAAAATAAAACCTACTGATCAGACGCATCTAATTTCTGCACCCTACATGGGAAATTGGGGCTTGTTGCCACATGGGGAAATTGTCACAAGGATTATATCTCAGTTAAGTAAAGTTATACATGTGTTTTCTCTAGCATCTCACATAGCTTCACACCACACCAGATTTATTTTTGTATTTTACTTCTTTTTTTTTTTTTATAAAGTTGTTGGGTAAACAAACAAGTTGTCACATTTTTTTGTGTGATTTTGAACATCTCACAGAACAAATTTTGTTTGTTTTCTTTGTTTTTGTTAATTTTAGATTTTGATTTAATAGCTGTTGGGTAAACAAACAAGTTGTCACATGTTTGCTGTTATTTATTTATTGTTTGTAGTTGTTACAATGTTTGCTGGCCAAAACAATGGTTTTATATTTTTATACATTATATTTACCATTTTCTATTAATTTAAATTAAGCTGAAAATCCTACTCTGGGCTATTTAATGGTAGGATTCATTGTGTCAACTTAACCCATAAAATTGTGACAAGATGTCCCGCTATTGTCACCAGTGGTCAGTGTGTATTTAGTGTACCGTAGAGTATGTTTTTTCCCTCCGCAATAACAGTGGAAATATTCAAGAGCTTGTTTGTAGCCAAGATTTTTAAGGTATACGTCTTTACAGAAACTGGCTGTTACATGCACACACACACACACACACACACACACACACACACACACACACACACAGTGTATGAATGTATCTAAAGAAAAGGAAAATATGTTTTCATATTTTATGTCGTTAATCATTTGAAAATTACAGATCTGTGGCAGTATGATCTGTAACTTTTCAAAATTTTGACATGATATCAGTCTGCTTAAAACAAATCAAATATCTTTAAAAGTTAATGTCTCCGTTGTTTTATAACAAATGAATGAAATATCACTTTTTTTGAACAAGAATAAAAAACATCAGCTTGCAGAAATGCTGAAATTAATATCCGGTCTGGGCTCAAGTTCAGGTGTCTCTGCTTTTATTTGTTTCTGCTCATTATGTGCTGAACTTGTGTTTACACAACGGCAAAGGGAAAATATCTCCGTTTAAGAAAGAGAGCAAATCTCCAGTGTTCCCAGTGTCATTATTCATCTTTTTCTTTTAATGAATCTGAAATAATTATTTGGTTTGAGGAGAGCAATCCCTAATAAGGTGTAGCAGGAAAAACAACAGGGGAAAAAGGAATCAGGGGAGCGGCGTCTTTTGAGTACAGCCACTGTGTTTGTGTTAATGAATGCAGGTTGGGTTAATGACGAGGAATAGACTTCAAACAGCGCCGTGAGGCTGTCTGTCTCTGATGAGGGTCTTTTCATAACTGCTTCTAAGGGTAAAGTCTTTGCTTTGGCTGCCCTCGTGTCTATAGTGCACAATCTCACATACACGCTGAACTCTGATCAGGGCTTTAGGTCAGCAAATCTGGTGTAGAAATTAGGCTTAACGCTCAGTGATTGGAGATTAAAAATTGCTCGTCCAATCACTGACAGCCGTCCTCATGGGCTGGAGAGAGAGATGCAGTGTGACATTGCGTGAAATCATTTAACAGGTCTGCTGAAGTTAACAATGAGGGCTGATTTGGACTTTTAAATAACTTAAGACATCATATTATCATCAGGGTGGTTGCTAAAGTCATGTTTGTTTGTTTTTCTTCTATAGAGAGCGTGTAGTGTGTAAGTGAGTCTCAATACAGGTCAGATCTGTACATAATATGTGAAGTGACACTTACATAAATAAATGTAGGGCTGTCAAAGTTAATGTGCTAATTTAATTAAATGCATTTTAACACATTTACTTAATTGTTATATTTTTCATAACAAATCTACATTTTGTTTTGTGGGGAAAAATGTTAATTATCACATAGATTGAGATCAAGAATAGTTGCTGTTGTTGCATTATGTTTGTCGCAAAGGGGATGATCATATTTGGGGGTCCGAAATGACATTGTATCGGAACCCTCCTTCATATCTTTCTATATCTGTGTCTGTTTTTACACGCTTTCTCAGTCTTTTACATCCTATCACCAGTCATTCTCTCTGTCTGTCTTATTTGATGTCGTAAGTGCATGTTGTCTAGCTGACTGAGGGCTGTTTAATTTGATCTAACCAGATGAAAACAAACAGGCTGTTCCATCACTCATCTCTCTCCTATGGACTTTTTTTCCTTCCTTCTTTTCTGGTCTGCTTCTCCTATCATTCTTTTGTGTACACACCATTCTTTTTATCTCTTCATTTCACTCTCTCTTTCATTTGTTCATTTTCTTTTGTTCTCTCAATCATTTCCTCTTCCTTTTTCTCCCCCACAATCTCTATCCTGCTTTCTCTCACACTAATTGTGTTGTGAAACACCTTTGCTGTGTGTTCGGGGGCCCGAGTCATCAGGGCCAGCGTGTGTGTGCGCAAGTGTGCGTTTGATGTGTAGTGCTGTCCGAGCTGCTCTGTATGCTGGTGAGAAGGGGATCATTATGTGTGCTTGTATTCGAGTCGTTTTTATTTAAGACGCCAGACAATGGACTGGTGATTGAAGAAAACAGCAGGCTGACAATGAGTCTCTGTGTCTGATAATGCAGCACCATCCTGCCGGGCGGCTTTAGGAGGGCCCTGGCTCATTGTGGCTTCGAGGAGAAAGGGAGAGAGGGAGAGAGAACAAACCCGCTGCTTAGTAGGAGGAATATTTTGTCGTGGTATGTCATTATTTTGCAAATTTGTATTATCTCATCATGTTGTCTTCATTGTAATTGCGGCTAATTAGAGGGCTAGTTAGAGGCCGGGCTTTGAGGCTAGCTTTAGCGTGAAAGAAGCCCGCCGATTAGCACTCTCCACCGGAGGAAGCACAGAAAGGGGAGATTAATCTGGTTACCTTGACGACACTCGCTTCCATCTGCGAGGAACAATGCGGTTTTGTTTCTTTGGATCAGTTCGGATCAACAGAACGTGGTGCTCTCGCTTTAACAATACCCAATTCTGTCTAACCTACTCTGCCGCCCTCCTGTTTTTTTGGCCCCCCTGCCACCTCTACTACTTCTCCTCCAAATCTTCATCCCCTCATCTCTTCACTCCTCGGTTTTCTTGCTACTTGACGTCCCCGTGATCTTTCAGACAGCGTGACTTTTAAAGTCTTTGAAGTGTCTGTATTAGTGATGGTCATTGTGGTTGTTTTTGTCTACTTGACAGATAAAAGTTTATCCAACTACTCAAGTACTTGACAAATATGTCATCGAACTATTTGACAGGTAAATCATTAGACTATTCAAGAACTTGACTGGTAAATTATTAGACTTCTCAACAGATATAAATCAACAATTCACATACTTGAAAGGTAAATCCTCTGACTAATCGAGAACTCGACAGATAAATCATTTGACTTCTTGACAGATAAATCATTTGACCTTTTTCGAGCTCGACAGATATGAATCATCCAACTACTTAACAAATAAAGTTTCTGTCCATTTATGAACTCAACAGTTAAATCATCCGAGTACTCAAGAACTCGACCGATGAGTCATCCGACTACTTGCCAACTTGATAGAGAAATCAACTGAGTACTTGACAGATAAATCATTTGAGTACCCATAAACTCAAAAAATGTAAATCATCCAACAAATAACCCGACCACTTGACAAGTAAATCATTTGATTACTCGATTACATTAATCATTTGACTAGTCAAGGTCATGACAGATTAATCATCCAACTAGTCGAGTACATGCCAGATATATCATCCAACTAGTCGAGTACATGAGAGATAAATCATCCGACTACCCGACAACTCTATAGATAAATAGTCCAAGTACTTGATCACTCGACAGAAAAATCCTCTAACAACCTGAGTACACGTGTCCATCTCTAGTGTGTGTTGATTTAAAGGCAGGGGAATGGGGTTGTGTGTTGTGACAGGCAGAGGTTACCAGAGGTAGTGACCTTGTCACACCAAACCTTAAGATGTGTCCCCAAATCCCCCTCTGGGCTGAAAAGCACTTAATGAAATAATACACTCGCCTGACTGTAGACACAGCTCAGGGACTCCCCTGCTTACACTAACCTCAGAGACAGTGAGCTTGTACAGTGGAAGAGAAAAGGCTGTTAAAAGTAAAAATGTATTTTGTTTTCTTTGTGATGAGGAGGAAAAGGGAGAAGGAAAAAGAGGAAGAAAATCAGCCTTGCAGATCACATGTAAGTGTTCATTGTGATGAGCAGTTAAGAGTTGGAGCACAAAACGCTGTCTCTCCATCTGGTGTTCACTTTGCACTCTGAACAGAGAGAGAGACAATTGAAAGAATGCCAGTGACATCTGCTCCCATGGGCGCCACAATGGAGATCCATAGAGATCATACTCACATAGCCCTCACTTACAAAGACACCACTGTACGTGTGTGTGTTGTGTGTGTGTGTGTGTGTGTGTGTGTGTGTGTGTGTATTCACAATCCGTGTGATCTGGGACTCCACAGCATCTTGACAAAGTCATGCCCATTGTGCCATCCAAATATCCAGAAACTCTCAAACTTCTGTTCTGTATTATAATTTAGACAAATGTAGTGAAATACACTTATTTATTTGTGTTTGGATATTGTTGACAGTCTGTTGGTCTGACAACTTTATGCCATTGTTAAATATATAACGTGTTTCTAAACGAGTTAAGACATGATGTACAATCAGTCTGTTGTTATTGCAAAAATAAACACAGACAGAGTGATCAGGTTTCTTATTTAGAGATTATGACCAGCTGACTGTCTCACTTATTCTATGAATATATATATACAGTGGGTACGGAAAGTATTCAGACCCCCTTCAATTTTTCACTCTTTGTTATATTG
>NW_015542896.1:50751-62806 GCF_001515605.1 Sinocyclocheilus anshuiensis
AGCAAATGGCTGCAATATAACAAAGAGTGAAAAATTTAAGGGGGTCTGAATACTTTCCGTACCCACTGTATATATATTAGGGCTGGGCAAGTTAACGTGTTATTATCGTGTTAACACATTAATTGATTATTTTATCGCGAGTTAACACAGTTTTTTTATTTTATTATGAAAGTCCGTTGCTCACATACAGACAAACCATCATGGGTCACAGGAGGGGTGGGATGTTGATCAGTACTGGCTTGGGATGGGTGTCATCACGCGTCTCAACCAATGAGAGCATTTGGGGTGGCCCTAGACTGCAGCAGCGCTCACATTAAAATTATTTAGGCTAAGCATCAACATTCACAAACCACTGTTCACTGTTATTTTTAACAGAAAAGAATGCAACATGCTCGTAATCACGACTTTATAAGTGGGAAATAGGAAGTTTCCGATAGTTCGTGAAGACAGCAGAGAAGCGCTCTCGCTCAGCACAGTGCAGTGCATCATTTAGTTCCAAAGAACATTGTAATAATAGCAATGTGTTGTGTTAGCAGTTTATTAGCACATACATATTTTCCCATGTACACTGCTGTTAAAAACTCTGGACTCAGTAAGATTTTTCTTATCTTCTTTTTTCTTTCTTTTTTTTTTTTTTTTATAAATTAATACTTTTGGATGATAAATGTTGTTCTTTTGAACCTTGTATTTATCAAAGAATCCAGAAAAAAGTATCACCGTTTCCACAAAAATATTAAGCTGCACAGCTGCTTTTTAAGAACTGATAATAAGAAATGTTTCTTTAGCAGCAAATATGAATATTAGGATGATTTCTGAAGGATCATGTGATGCTGAAGATTGTAGTAATGGAGTAAGACTGCTGAAAATTAATATTTGTCATCACAGGAATAAATTACATTTATATTAAATAATTTAAATTACAAAATATATTAAAATAAACAGTTATTTTACATTGTAATAAACAATATTACTGTTTTTACTATATTTTTTATCAAATAAATGCAGGCCTAGTAAGCACAAGAGACTTTAAAAAAAACAAAAACAAAAAAAAAACATCCTGTTGTCCCCAAAGTTTTGAACATTAATGGATACAATATATGTTCATTCATTTTTACTTTTCATGTTATAATTCATAACTGTACCTGTTTTTGTCAATTATTCCAGTTTCAAATTAAAGCATCTGCAATCCAAGCAAATGAGGGTAAGGCTAGTGTGCGTATGTGGGTTTGTTAGTGTGGGGGTGTGTTTTTGTGTGTTTCTGCATACTTATCTTTGAGGAAAATTTCCCCTGTTGTGTTTCATGTACATTCAAACTGGAGTCTGACGATACGCTCGTAATTTTCGTAAGTCATCTCTATCCAAATCGCAGAGTGCCAAAGATTTTCACCGTTTTTTTTTTCCTCGGGCCAGTTCTGGCGCAGCAAGGAGCGAGGAACAAAAAAAAAAAATTTAAATAAAACAATATCTGAACAGAAAGTGTTTTTTTAAAGGGCCTCCGTCGAGATGAACTTTCAGATGTGTCTCCAACGGCACGCATCTGCTGCGTGTGGTACATCTGTTCTTCAGCCACTGAAAGCTGACAGGAAATATCCTCATTATTGAAGCGTCGCTGATTATTCATACATTCATTCAATCATTTGTTCACCCACCTGTTTATTCGTTCACTCCTTCACTCTCTCAAAAATAGCTGCTTGATTTGAATGAAAAGTGTCTTGTGTCTTCACAGAGGAAATGATGGTATTTTGTGTGAGGAAATTGCTATGGTTCGAGTTTACATATGAAAGCCAACCAAAATGTTGGAATTTGGAGCCAAGATGGCTCTCATCATGCACTTGACCAGATAGAGTTCTCTGTGTGTGTGTGTGATTGTGACTACACCTGATGATTATGCCTGTTTTGGCAGGAGCAGTGGGGGCTATCCACGTCCTCTCTGTGGTCTGCTTACTGTCATGGCAACCCATCCGTGGCCCCGCTCTCTTAATGGCAGCGTTTATGACATGATGTCATCTGTGTGAGCAAGCTATTGTTTGACTCCTGCCCACGTGGCATTTTTCCCCAAACATTCGGCCTCTCTGTTACATACACACTCAGAGGAAAGGATAAGGAGATAGGACTTGGACAGGTGCCTTTCGCACTGCTCTAAATTCTACTGCACTTCACTGAGTCGTGACATCTTAATAACCTACGTCACTTCAATGCAAATTCTGTTTTCTTGCAAATTGTGAACAAAAAAATATTTTATTTAAAATATTTTCAATGCTTTAGATGATCCAGTTCAGAAAAGCTGAACGATTTGTTCACAAATAGAATTGATGTGGTCCTTTTGATCGGGCTGTTCATCACATAAATCTGTCATACAATATGACTTTCATTTAGTGATTGAGTCATACACTTTTTTTTAGCTTGAAAGCTCTGGTCCCCATTCATTGTAATTGCCACCAGCGCATTGTTCAACATTTCTACCTTTTTTTCCACAGTATAAAGCCATAGAAGACATAAACATCAGGAGGATGCGTAAAAAATATCATTTTAGGATGAACTGTCCCTTTAAAGTAAATCACTTTTTTTAATAATACATTCTTGACACCTACATATCATGGCACGTAACAGCCTTGTATTTTTCTTTCCTAATGAAACAATCAAAAGTGTGTGTAATTATGAACGTGGTGTCCGTAGAGATCAGAGAACAGATGGGAATTAGTCATTGAATATCAAAGAGTGCATGGCATCGGAAACAGATCCTACAATGAGAGGAAGTGTCATGGGAAAGAGATAAAGAGTGAAATTACAAGCAGTAGAGAAGGTGCAGAAGAAACGGGGCAAACCCTCAGAGACCCATGCCTTGGTATAGGTGCCCGTGAGATACCTTTTTTTTTTTTTTTTTTTGGAAGACGTGGTTTGCAACCAGGGTATTGTCTACCCCAAACGCACACATAGACGCACACACATACGGGTCCCCTCCCCTCATCGTGCAAAGCAGTCTGCTTGGCGATGCCCTCTGTGCCATCTGTAGCCTGTGCCCTGTGCGCGTGCCCCTCCCCCGCCCTCCTGCACTGTGCTGGGTGGGCTTAACCATCTGTGTGCCAGAGGGGGATCACAGGAAGTGGACATGATAACACACAAACATACACAAGCACATATACATCCACCCTCTGCATGTTAGAGCTTTAGCTGTACTACCATGTCTTGTAGTCTTAACCATCCTGTATGCTGGTAATAATGAGCAATAATCTTATAAGCCATATATGAGTAGTTAAGGTCACAATTTGTTTGGTAAAAAGTAGTGACCAATATATTGGTCAGGCCGAGTAATTGCCTGATATTTGGCCCTTCTATGATTTCATTTGCGATAATTAAATTGCATTATATTTTAAATTTTATGATATATTTATTTGTAAATGTATTTTATATAATATTTCATTATACATTCATTATATTCATTAATAATATTCAATTATGTAAGTATTATGTTTTGTATTATTTTATTTATTTATTTCATTTTATTTTGTCAAGGACATTTGTTAGTTATACTATCATTTGGTCTAATTATTATATCATATTTAATCATACAACATTTGTTAAATACAATAATTATATTAATAATATTATGTACATATTTAATTTAATTTTCTTTTGTTTTATTTTTTTTGCAAGGGATATTTGTCAGTTATACTCTATACAGAGAGAGAGAGAGAGATGTCTATGTACTGTATGTGTATAATTATATTGTGCTATGATGAATATGTACTAAACAAATATTGATTATTTTGTAATAATTACATTGTAAAAACATTGTCCTTTCTGTCTTTCCTCCCTTCTTTTGTTTTTACACTTTCCTCCTTTGCATTCCCAGAATCCTCCCTGAGGAAGTTAGTGCTGGATGGCAGTGTTTGAGGGTATTTGGCAGTCTAGGAATGGGGAAAAGTCTTGGATGTTTGGCAGGTTTAAGATGGTGTGTTGTGAGTCTGTGTGTGTGTGTGTGTGTGTGTGTGTGTGTGGAAAGGGGAGGTGGTATAGGGCTTTGAGCTTGTAGTCCTCAGGAGTTGACAGGACCGTGGTGGGCAGAGTGGAGTGTTTGGCGGCTGGAGCATGAGGGGCCAGAATGGGTGTTCTGGCAGCCGAGTCCAGGATGGACGGGGACGCCCATGGCACAGAGAGGAAACATGGCTGGAGGATTACGCAGAAAGAGAGGGAGAGGAGTCTGGGTGGCAGAAGGGAAAGCAAAGAGAGAGGATGTGCCTTCAGGTGAACAGGATTAAGAGAAAGATCTGTTTGTGGTTCCCCTCAGAACTCCCGCTGCCTCTCTTTCCTTCTCGCTCTCCCTCGAAGGCTAATTGGCTTCCTCAAAAGCAGTCAGTGCAAACATTATAGTTCCTGCAGAACAAACAGGAACACCACCGCCGTACAATAACTTTCTATCCCCAGACGAAATAAAAATTACAAACGAGATCCCTTTGATATGACATTGTTTTTCCTAGATGGCAATAAAATGACATGGAGAGCAAATGGAGTCTAATGCTTTTCAGTTTTTTCTCCTGAGAAAGTTTCCAACTAAGAGTAAAAAATAAACAAGGTAACTGTGAGATAAAGTCCCACTATGAGAGATAAAGTTGCTATACAGTTGCAATTACAAGCTTCCATACATGTCTCCTCCTGAAATTCCTTAAGAGACCCTAACAATATCTCAAACTAAAACCTCTGAACAATACATTTTTGCTTTGGGTCGATTCTTAGGTAGACACAATCGACTTTACAAACAATAAACTCTATTTTCATCTCGCAGTAGAGCTTCGCTTCATTCACCGTTAAGAGGCGAATGCGGTGGCAGCATCAGTAGAGGCGTGGAGGCAGGCAGAGGATGAGGAGGAGTTGTAGCTGCAGGCTGGAGATCTGAGAGCTTCGCTCCATCCAGCTTCTCGCAGATTGACTTTTAGAGGAGCTGCACAAAGCCACTGTGGAGAATCATCTCAACGCTGCTTTCTCCCTCTCTTGTTTTCTTTTCCTTTCTCGTTCCTGGCTGTGCTGTTTCGCCACAGGCACAGAAGTGTTGAGTCCATGTAGGAGCATGACTTTCCAGGAGAGACCTGTCAGGTGTATACTCTCGCCGAACTCTGTCCCGTGTAGAACCCAGGACTGACACTTAAATTGTCTGGGTTTTTGTAAAGAGTTCGATGTACTGTATAGACATACTCTAACACAAGGCTTTATCTAGACTATTTAGGGAAACTAAGCAGTGATGTTCATGAGATTAGACACCCCTGGTTTAAAGCTTCCAGATATTATCTGAAAACTACTTTCTGTACTGTCAATTACAGAATCATGGTGGAAGCTAATTGAAACTGATCATGATTAAATTGGTTGTGAATGTACAATTCACATTTTGTATACAATATGCATTTTGTATACAATTAGGCTTGCCAGAAAATAGTTTGAGGCAATAGGCTTGTGTAACCAAAGTTAATTTCCCATAATTTTCTGCGGCAGCACAAGAATGATAAAATATATCAGTAAAGCATCGGTTACACACCTAATGTGCATCATTTGCTTTTTATTTTGTTGTGTTGGCACTAATAAGCTTCGTGTGTGTTGGGAAGTGAAAAGATAAATTAAATATAACATTTTTCTGTTAAAAATTACATTACTATCCAAAAGTTTCGGTCAATAATATTTGTTCATGTTTTTGGGTCTCTATTTTTTACCAGTGGTGTATTTATTTGATAAAAAATACTGTAAAAATAGTAATATTGTGAAATATTATTACAATTTTAAAAAAAATTGTATTTTAATGTATTTTAAAATGTAATTTATTCCTGTGATGGCAAAGCTGAGTTTTCAGCATCCATTACTTCAGTCTTCAGTGTCACATGATTCTTCAGAAATCATTCTAATGTGCTGATTTAGTGCTCAAGAAACATTTCTTATTATTATCAATGTTGAAAACAGTTGCTGTTTATTATTTTTTGTGGAAACCAGTATATATTTTTTTCAAGATTCTTTGTGGAATAGAAAGTTGAAAAGAACTGCATTTATTTGAAATGGAAATCTTTTTGTAGCATTATAAATGTCTTTACTGTAACTTTTAATTAATTTAATCCATCCTTGCTGAATAAAATAATTATTTCTTAAAAAAATAAATCTTACTGGCCCAAGAATTTAATCTTAAAGATTAAAGATTTTCTTTTAATCTTAAAAAAAAAAAAGTCTTACTGGCCCAAAATATTACTTGAGCACATTTCAATTTCTGAACTTTTAGTTCACTTCAAGTTAACTAAGTAGGGGCTTTTAAGGAGAACTTGAGGATAATTTGCATTTAGAAGTTTTGAAGGTTCGGAAGCACCATCTGCCTTTTAACTCCAAGGGTCAGATTGGTAAAATAGTCATTTACAACTTAACTGATAGTGTTTATGGAGCATTAAGAAAGTAACATTTTAAGGTTTTAAATAAATAGTGCCCCATAAGTAGTGATTTTAAGTCAGTGGGCCAGTTAAGAGCAAAACAAAAAATAGTCTAACATGACTGTTTGGTGTTAGGAAGACTAGATGAATGAGAAGATGAACAGAGGGAGGTAGGGACGAAGGGGTGAGAGGATGGATGGGTTCTGGGGGGCATTATCGTTCGTCATTATTTGAGCTCCTGCAGCGCTCCATCGCGGCTCTAATGGCGCAAAGACACTTGGTGTTTCTTTCTCTTCTCTGTCTCCCTTTCATTCACACTATTCTTCCCCAAGCCTGGCACTGCAAAGTAGTTTAGTGTGTTAGAGCTTGTTTCAGCCTTGTTAACAAAGTGAAACACAACAACTGTCTTGTGTGTACCTGTAGTCCAGTAGACTGGTTCTTGACTGTCGGTTCACGGTTGTGGTGGTGTGATGTCTTCGTTGTAATGCATTGTTTTGTTGCGCCTGAGTCGTGTGGGGTTGGTCTTTGAAAGTGAAATGAAGCGCAATTTTGCCCTCCAGGTTGTGAATATACTTTCCCTACTGAGAGCTTCAAGAGGCACACATCTCACTGAGCTGTCAGAGAAAGCAAATGTTTGGTTGTGTTAATATTTATGTCTACCTTGTACATTTATGTGTTTACGTATCAGGAGGAATTGGAAAAAGAAAAAGAGTGTGTCAGAAAGTGTCATTGACATAAAGCAGGGGGTTTTAACCTTTACAGACCCAGAACCCCCCATTCAGACTAGTGGATAAACCAGGGATCAATGTTAAAAAAATCATCTTTATAACATAACATTATTATCTTCGGTAATGCTGAACAGATTAAATAGTGATAGTAAATACGCGGCGTAATAGCTCCTGAAAATTCAGCTTGCTGTTTTTACTGTATTTTTTATTAAATAAGTGTAGCCTTTGTGAGCATAAGATCACATTGTGAGATTGAATTCGATATATTTTGGAAAAAAAAAAAAAAAAAAAAAAAAAATATATATATATATATCAAAATTATGTTGATATATCAGAATGAAGTAGAAATTACCAGAACAAAGTCAAATCAATACAAGAGTAATGTCTTAGCAAGGCACAACACTGTTCCAGTAGCTTCTATGTGAGAAATGGATGTGGAGAATTTAGTCAAATCCTAGTTTAGAATAGATTTAGCAATGAAGAAATCAGAAATGGCAGCAGTGGTCAACTCCTCGGCTGAAGTATTGGAGACATCGAGCGCACCGGTCTCTCACTCTTTCAGGGTCGAATACTTTGATTTTCATCCTCATAGTCTCTTGAGAAACAACATATACTCTTTGAATAGCACGCAGATGTAACCATCGATATCCTTGGAGTATAGATACATTAGGTATAGATACATTTCAGATTGCACAAAAGAGACAATTTCCTGAATGTCTGTCTGTATTTTTCTCCTGAATAAATTGTTTCCTACTGTACATAACCGCTGCAGTGTCCAAATTATAACTCAGTGCTGATGTGCCAAAAGACCAAGGACTTTTTTATTGCTAAATCCTGTCCTAAAGTAGATTTAACTAAATCGTCCACAACCATTTCTCACATAGAAGCTAACAGGACAAAGTACAAAAAATACATTTTTTCTCTCAAAATATTAACTGTATTCTCAAAATATTATAATAATCTTATAAATATTATAATCTTGTGTTTCTATGACTTTGTTCTGGTAATTTTTTTGATGTGGCACTACAATGCACTACATACTGGCAATATGGTTTGCCTAGTGGGTGAAACAGTCATTACAACAACAGAGCACCTTATAAATTTGCATGTAAAACTGAGAAAAGCTGTTGTTGTGTATTTTGTGATATGTTGATATTTACCATTGCCAGATGACTGACAGCAGCTGTGTGTAAAGGCAGTCTTCTGCTGAGGAGGGAAGATAAGGACTCTATCTTAATGGTTTCTCTCGTCTACCACTCAGCCATCAGACAGAGATTTCCTCTCCCTCAGTCCAGATAAACACACTTCACAACCTTGTCACACATCTTCTCTCCCAAAGAGAGAAAGAAAGGAAGCGAATGATAGATGGGCAACCGTAGAGATCCATAAATGAATAGTTCACCCAAAAATGAATATTCTGTCATAACTTACTAACCCTCAGGTCATTTCAAACCTGTATGACTTTCTTTCTTCTGTAGAACACAAAAGGAGAAATGTTTAGGAATGTGTTGCCCACTCTTTTCCATACAATGAAAATGAGGTACTGGAGTTTTTGAGGTACACATTTTTCACAATATCTTCTTTTGCATTTTACAGAAGAAATAAAGTCACACAGGTTTGGAACGACATGAGGGTGAATAAATGATGACAGATTTTTATTTTGAGGATAAAATTAAGTGAAAAGCTTGATTTTGAACCACATTTTGTTCTGTTTGGCTTCGTGAAGGATACAAATACTGATGGGCTTCAGGAAGCTGAAGAACTTCCCTGATTTTGCCTCTTATGGGGTAATAGCTGAACTCTAACGGTGTGTGTGTAACAGTGTAAGGGAATTGTTTACTGCCTGTCTGTGTCAGACTCGGGGCCTCTAATGCAGTACAGCTGTGAGGGGGCTTGGACACTACACATCTGCTGAAGGGACCTGTTGAGTGTTTGCATGTGCTGGATGCATGTATTTGTAGAGATAAACCGATAAAGACCGTACACACATGCACATATGTTTCTGTACATTTGTAGCTTATTTTATGCAAATACCTGCATGAACATATGTGTGCGGTGTATAGTTCAATTCTCTCATAAAAGCCTTCAGTTAGAAAAGTGAAGTTTGTAGATTTGTCGGAATTGAGCAAATCAGCCCATCTGGAGAGTTTGAACCTTGAACGCACCTGCCTTCTCCATTCACGCTCCCGTTATCTTACAAAGCCATCTTCATCAATAGCAGCTTTTAAAGTGGATGAAACTGTTTGGAACTGCTCTTTATTCCTGTTCTGATGGATTTTCTGCTCTCCGTCTTTGTCTCTATGGCTGTTGTTGATGTTATTTCAACTCTTTTTTTATTTTCATCTATTTCTCTATCACCTTGCAGCCTTGACTCTAAAGATCGTTAAAATGTTTAACTACAGATAATTGCTACCTGAGAGAAGCTAATTAATGTGCCGCTTGCGCTGGTGTGTATGTGTGGATTGGAATGTATGTATGTATGTGTGTGCATTTTATTCACTATGTTCTCTTGCCTTTGAAACATCTCTACAAGATCCTGTCTTCTGTCACCACTTTGTATTAGTGCTTTCTATGGCAAGCATCGCTATTACTACTGCTCAAACTTGGGGTTAGAGGTTTAAACAAACTCTTAACCCCTAGTATTAAACTTTTGCAAGTATGTTGTCCAGCACGGTATGTGCTTCGGACATAAATTAAACTGTGTGGCTTGTTGAGTAGAATTTTGCTATTATGTTTCTAAGCAATCAAAGAATTTTTGCTAGGTGGATGATTAATCTGGCAGAAAATTCCCATAGATTTAGACTCTAGCATCATGACTGACTTTTCACATTCAAGCACCACACATTTTATCAGAAATTGTTGTCAAAAAAGAAACTAAGGAGCCGTTCACACAGAACGTGTTTTTCAATTCCATTGCGCTACTTTTCAATTGTTTTTCTATGTAAACATGCTAGACAGAGGTATTTGACCGTTGGACTCGCATCGCATGTCTTTTGCAACGTCTTGCATATGACACCATAGATATGTATAGGTAGATTCCTCATTCGACAGCTCCAAGCACGTAGCCGCATCTGCCATCTTGCAACCGTCAACTTGACGTCATTTACCATAATAATCAATGAATATTCGAAGATGCCACAATCCTGCACAGCCGATGGTTGTAAAAACCGCTGGGATTCTTGAAGAAACGGGATAACCTTTCACAGGTGAGAATGCGAGAGAGGGACGGAACCATAGATATGTAAGGTTTGTGGCATCTTCGAATATTCATTGATTATTATGGTGAATGATGTCAAGTTGACCCTTCAAATATGGCGGGCGGCTTACGTATAGCGGCCCATAGAAACAGTCGCTAATGAGGCATCTACGTATACACATCTATGCATGACATGGCATTCTAAAAACATGTCTCTCAAGTTAAAAGAAGTTCAACTTTTAAAAAAACACATTTCAAGACCTTGCATTTTCGCCTTTCCACTGCTGGCGTCTTGCATTTTTCAAAGCAAAATCATGTTCTGTGTGAATGTGTCCTAATTCTGTTTTATATGTAATAGATTACATACATACACACATAGAGAGAAACAAAACACTGTTATTTGTATTTATCAGGGGAATTCTACTAGTATACAGTCCTGGCAGAGGTCAGGCCGGGTCGGTGTGTGTCTTGAACATTGTCATGCTGCTAACAATTTCCTCAGTGATCAACAGGAAAATGCACAAATAATGTTATCACAATGCTCTAACTATGTTATTACAGTTTGTGCTGGAGAGGTCAGGACACAGTGCTATTCAGAGTTCACTAACTTACTCAATAAATTGGATTAGATACCAAACATTATATGTTTTTCAGTCTTATCATAAATTAAATGCCATACATAGACATTGATTGTTGTAAATATTACCATGACTGCAGGAGACAAATAAAGGAGATATGATTAGTATTTATATGCAAGTGTGTATGTGTGTGCAAGTTCACAAGCTTAGACTAAATGTGTCTGCAGTGTGCTCAGAAGGTGGACTGCAGTGTATGTGTGAGGAGGTTGAGAAAGACTGACGCTCTGTTTAAAGTTCAGCGTTAAAGTCTTGCTGCTGTATTTCAATGTGTCAGACATGCTTTCCTCCATTTAGAAGAATAGCTCCTCTCTCTCTGTCTAGCTTTCTCTCTCCCTCTCTCTTTCTCTGTAATAAAGAGTGACAGGGGCCGTGTGTTAGTTACACTATGAAAACACAAAGCATAGAGCTCGCTTGAAAATTCAGACGTGTTTGTATGTGTTTGACGTGCACGTGCTTAAGCCACGTTTTGTCATTCATGTCAATTTGATGAAATTCGACCTAAAAAAGGAGGTTTTCTGGTTCATGCCTGTTCATTATATTATATTTTATCTAATTTTATTTTATTTTTACATTTTTGTTTTGTATTTAAATTTTGTTTTTACTTTTTTGTTGTTGTTTTTTTTTTTTTTTTTTGTTTTTACATTTTGTTTTGTTTTTATGTTTTGTTCTTTTTTGATGTTTGAGTAAAAAATAAAGTTTTGTATATATAAAAGCTAACAATACTTATAAATGATGCACCGTTTTATGCGACTTAACTGAATAGTGTGTGTGTGCGCGTGCACTTAGTTATACTTGTAAGACAAAATTTTGCCAACCTTTTTTTGAAGACATATGGGTACATCCTAAAATGGAAGAGGAATCATAAATTTGGCAAATGCATTTATTTTTCTAAAACTGAAATGTTCCTTTTATGCTAAGGGACAGTCTGTAGTAATTAATACTATATTTATGTAAAAACAATAGAAGCCTATGATACTGAACATTTAGATAAGCCAAGTGTATATGTGTGTGTGTGCGCGCACTTGATCAGAAGTACAACAGAGGGACACTGTGGCTGAAGGAAGGGGGCAGTGCTGCTGCGTGTGTGTTGGTCAGTTT
>NW_015542896.1:62884-84053 GCF_001515605.1 Sinocyclocheilus anshuiensis
TATGAGTGTGAAACTGCGCTCCGCTACACCATGTCATGGTCTGGCCCTTTAAGAGGCGATCTAGCAGCTTAGAGCCATAGAGAGGGGTGGAGAGAGAGAGAGAGGAGGGAGTGTGAGGTTCTGCGTGTGAGAGTGTGTGTGCAGCGGAGAGAAACAGAAACAGTGTCTGGTTTTGCGAGAGGTTAGAGGAGCACCAGGCAGCGTGTGCGTGTATGTGGTGTGTGTTCTCGGAGGTTCCCGGGTGTCGGACGCGAATGTTGTCGTGGAAGGACTCCTGTATCTCAGACCCCTTGTTTCAGCATGCTTACTGAGCCTGAGCTTCCTCAGGAGTTTAACAGGTACGTTCACACACTCACGCACGAGATGTTCACTTTTCCAAGTCGTGCCAGGAGGAGGAGAGCGTGGGACAGGCAGATGAGTAGGAGATGGTGTATGTGTGTTAGTGTAAGAAACAGACTACTTTATTAGTTTGTTTGGCATGTAAAAGACAGGCTGTGTGTGAATGTGTTTGCGGTTTAGAAAAGAGAAGAAAGTTCAGTGTGACTGTGAGATGTGTGTTTTCTAGACACACTCTGTGAGCATGGGACGCTGGGACTTTCTTCTCAGTATCCCACTTTGAAAGTAAGTAAATGTCTCTAGCGTTTGGTCTAACAGGTTACATGCTGTCGTTGTGTGTTGTGTGCATATCTTATATATATATATACACATATAGGTCTATATATATATATGTGTGTGTGTGTGTGTGTGTGTGTGTGAGAGTGTTAGATGGTGTTTGATAAGGGTCGGTGCTCTCCCGTCAGTATTTCCCTGGCACAACCTCTCTTTTTTTTTTCTTTTTTTTTTTGCACTTCTGGGTAACACGCTTGGCAACCAAAACACAGAGCATTTCACTTCTGTACAACTTTCTTGCTTCACAAAGCCTTTTTTCCAATTTGTCCGTGTTGTTTTAATCTTGTTTGTTTTGGTGTTTTATTGTGGCCAGATGTCTGCATTGGCCTTCTGTTGTGGTGGTCCGAGGTGGGAAATGTTCTCACCTACTTAATATGTCAACAAAAGTGGCTTTGCTGCCGAATAAAGAAGGTTTGACTTTAAAGCTCCATAGGGAAGATTACACATAATACTCGTTTTTAATGCAAGCTTCACCCCGACACACACACACTTTTTTTTTTTATTGCATTAGAGCACTGCACTGTTTTACCAGATGAAACCAATCTTTTGTTCAGCGATAAACTCTGGGGTTTTATCCCTGAATTAAGAACACATTTATACGTCAGGAAAATGTGTTTTTAATAAATCATCACACTCTCTCTGGGGGGAGGGCGAGGAGGGGGGCAGAAAAAGATAACAACTATGAGGAATTAAACATTTAAAGGATTACATAGGAAAGCAGAATGTATAGTGATAAATGCAGGGATTACAGGGATTACAATGAAAAGGATGGTTAAACTCTACTTTCCAGTAATGCTGGCTGTCAGTGGTTAAAGACCATGAAGACCATGAAGTGTGTGTGAGGACGGGAGCAAAAGCGCAGTGTTTGTCCTTGTAGAGTGTATGTGTCTCTTCTGTCCTGATGCTGAGTGTTTTTGAAAAACCGTAAGTCTGCTTTTATTCTTAATTAGTGTATAGAAAAACAGTTTTACTGACATGAAGCAAGGAAATAATGAGATAAAATAAAAAATGAAATTATAATGTCTGATGGTGATACAAAGTAATTTATAATTGTTGTTTGTATGTTGACATCTTAGATCACTCATCTGATGAATGATTCAATTAAAAAAGATTCACTTAAATGTAATTTTGTTTTCATTTTAAAATTAGCACACTGTAAAGTGCAAGAGATTTTGTTAAAAAATGTGATAGTAAGAAAATGGGACTTTTGATTCATTTAAGAACATTTCCTGTTTGGTGTAGTTTATTTTATATATTTGACATCTACAAATACAGAACTATGAAGTGTTTTTCAAATCATCTGTACTACAAAACAGTAGTAGATAATTATACGAAATGTTGCTTTGCTTAAAATATTTGTAAAATCTTCATCCTAATTATTTTAAATATATAATAATATAATAATTCTAAATAATATAATAATTCTAATTAATAATATAAATAATATTAAAATATTGTGTATTATAATTATTATTGTTGTTCTTATTATTGGAGTGGTGATTTAGGTGAGTTTAGCTTTATTGGAGGAGCACAGAGGAGATTCTATGGCCAAACTGTCACATTCCTCAAAGAGAGAGAGACAGCGATTGAGTGAGGGAGGGGGAAAGGGGACTTTAACACTTCTCCATTTGTCTCCCTCCTTTAATGGATGGTTGTGTTACATCTCACTCTCTCTCTCTCGCTCTTTCTCTGTCTGTCTGTCTGTCTCTGGGTCAGTCAATTCTTCCTGGTAAAGATACACAGAAGACACAGTGGGTTTGTTCACCACTACTAAGCATGTGTGATTGAACTAGCTGGTGACAAATGTGGCTGATGCACTTCAATTTTTGTTTCCTCTGCGTCAAAGAGAAAACAGATTAAACCACCAAGCCTGCCTTTACCTCCGTCACATTAACACATACTACTTGCAAGCTGCTTTATAGCATATGCAAAGTGTGGCATTATCTAGTTGAAGGAGTGTGCTTATGTACTTAGATATAGAGACAAAATTGTCCCCAGAAGTGAGATACTCTTAAAAAAAAAAAAGTCCTTTGGAGAACATTCAGAGACCTTTTCATTTAAAAAAAAAAAAAAAAAAGATGAGTAAAGATTGTGGTTTTTAATATGTATATTCTAAAAATGCAAATGGTTAAGGTCGGAGTTAAGCTATAGTGTTTATAATTAGCTTTATATAAACACAATTGAAGTCTGTGGTTGAGGGACTATATTAAGACAGTATTACTCTATATTCAGGGGACCAAATGACTGTTGTGGTGACCAGGTAGTCCCTTAAGAAAAACAGCTTAGTAAACATAATAAATATTGTCTAAATATACATTAGAGAGGACGGGAGCGAAAGTGCAGTGTTTGTCCATGTAGAGTGTATGTGTGACTGTGTGTGCGTCTCTTCTGTCCTGATGCTGAGTGTTTTTGAAACACTGTAAGTTTTACTGACATGCGAGGAAATAATGAGACCTAGAAAAAAAAATGATCATGTTTAAAATTAACACACTGTAAAATGAAAGAGGTTTTGTTAAAAAAAATGTGATAGTAAGAAAGTGGATTTTTTTTATTTATTAAGAACATTTCCTGTTTGGTGTAGTTTATTTTTATATATTTGATATCTAAAAATACAGAACTATTAAGTGTTTTTCAAATTATCTGTGCTATAAAACAGTAGTGGATAATTATACGAAATGTTGCTTTGCTTAAAATATATTGTTAAATCTTTATCCTAAATATTTTAAATATATTACTAAATATGATTTATATTATATATTATTAAAATGTTTTGCATTATTATTATTATAATATGTCAACAAAAGTGGCTTTGCTGCCGAATAAAGAAGGTTTGACTTTAAAGCTCCATAGGGAAGATTACCCATAATACTCAGTTTTAATGCAAGCTTCACCCCCGACACACACACACATTTTTTATTTTTTTATTTTATTGCATTAGAGCACTGCACTGTTTTACCAGATGAAACTAATCTTTTGTTCAGCGATAAACTCTGGGGTTTTATCCCTGAATTAAGAACACATTTATACGTCAGGAAAATGTGTTTTTAATAAATCATCACGCTCTCTCCGGGGGGAGCATGAGGAGGGGGGCGGAAAAAGATAACAACAACTATGAGGAATTAAACATTTAAAGGATTACATAGGAAAGCAAATCTTTATCCTAAATATTTTAAATATATTACTAAATATGATTTATATTATATATTATTAAAATGTTTTGCATTATTATTATTATTATTATTGGAGTGGTTTTGTGTGAGTTACATTTATTTATTTATTTATTTTATTTTTTTGGGAGGAGCACAGAGGAGTTTCTATGGCCAAACTGTCACATTCCTCAAAGAGAGAGACAGTGAGCGAGTGAGAGAGGGGGAAAAGGGACTTTAACACTTCTCCATTTGCCTCCCTACTTTAATGGATGGTTGTGTTACATCTCACTCGCTCTATCTTTCTTCTGTCTGTCTGTCTCCGGGTCAGTCAATTCTTACTGGTAAAGATACACAGAAAACACAGTGGATTCGTTCAGTACTAAGCGTTTGTGATTAAACTAGCTGGTGACAAATGTGGCTGATGCACTTCAATTTTTGATTGCTTTGCATCAAAGATAAAACAGATTAAACCACCTGCCTGCATTTACCTTTGTCACTTTAACACATATTACTTGCAAACTGCTTTGTAGCATACGCGAAGTGTGCCGTTATCTAGCTGAAGGAGTCTGTTTATGTACTTAGATATAGAGACGAAATTGAGATAAATCTAACAAAACCTTCCTTTGGAGAACATTCAGAGACCTAGTCATTTGGGAAAAAACATTAATAAAGAATGTGGTTTTTAATATATATATATATTCTAAAAATCCAAAGGGTTAAGGTCGGAGCTTCGCTATAGTGCTCATAATTAGCTTTATTTAAACACAATTGAAGTCTGTGGTTGAGGGACTATATTAAGATATTATTCTATATTGAGGGGACCAAATGACTGTTGTAGGGACCGGGTAGTCCCTTAAAAAAAACAGCTTAGTAAACATAATAAATATTGTCTACATTTAAATTTAGAAAGTTTATATGGAGTTTAGGGGAAAGAAAATATCTTTAGCTTTGTAGAAAAACAAAAGAAGTAAATGGAAAGTCTCCACAATGATAGAAAAACAAACGTTTGTGTGTGTGTGTTTGTTCTTAGCTATAGTTTGGGTACAGATTTGTCCCCAAACAAGAGCTAAATCTGACAAAAACACCCTTTGGGGACATTCAGGAATTCAGGAGTTATCATTTAGGAATAGAGTTAAGGTGTGTGTTTGTCATATAAAATCACTAGAAATCTACGTTATGTCCTCATTTAGGTTTAAAGTGTGTGTGTGGGTGTGTGTGTGTGTGTTCTGTCTGAGTGATAGAGTTTCTGGATCTTCTCTCTGAGTCATTCACTGCAGACTGGCTCCATTGTGTAGTCCGTGTTATGAGCTCTTGCAGCGGCTTGATAACCGTGTCTCCATGAAAAAAAGGAGGGTCAGCAGAGAAGAATGCTGAAGTGTTTCCTCCTCCCCCCTTCAGAAGTCTTCCCAGACCTCCCCTGTGCGATCAGCTGACCGTCGGGACGTCCGCTAAGACTGAGGGGAACTGAGTTTGTTCCGTTTAGGTTAAAGTCTTATTTATCAAGACCGAGAGGATAATAACACAGACACCGTATGACAACAGGTCAGAGGTGTGGGCCTAGACAACTGCATCATGGGAAGGATAATAAAAATCAATGGACTGCTCTGCTAAATGCTTCTTTTTTTTCTATCCGATCCCTCAAGCTGTATAATAATGGCTCTGTACATGTAGGTAAAGGAGGAGTCTGGGTGGAAGACTTGCATATGCCTGTTACACCCAATTTGTTGTTGTACAAGCCTGTATGGATGGAGTAAATTATACCAGCACCCGTTTTCACATCCGCCGGGGCTTCTGGGTGCAAATCATGATGGATAAGCATTTGACGGGGGCATCATATTTACAGACACTTACACACACTAAAAGAAGACAAGCAGAGGCTGAGAAAGTTTTCATAGAATTTTCAAGTGTGTGTGTGTAATATGTAAAATGTCAGTGAAAACATGAGTCAGTTCAGAGAAATAAAGAATTAGAGAAGAGAGATGACAGGAAACTATGCAGACAGATGAAGTGATGACTAAAATACTGGCAACCCCCCCCACCCATCTGTATGTGTATGAGTGTGTGTGTGTGTGTGTGACAGTGACATTAGGCTCTGTGTTCATGCCTTTTGTGGCGACACTGGACAGGAAATTGGGGTGGCCCTGCAGCCCTCGCGTCAGAGGGATAAACAGAGACAGCTTTGTGTTTTCTCTGAGTACGTGTGTGAATAATGTGTGTATTTAGAGACATGTATGCTTGTGTGACATTATTATTCACTGACGTTAAGGGGTGGTAGACTTTTGAAAGAAGTTTCTATGAGTGATTTTTTTTTTAATCTTTTTAGCGCAGTTACTAGCCATCAGCCATCTTAAAGATGCTGTAAACAAAACTGAAAAAGTTTTATATGAGATTTTTTTTACCATCCAATACAGATAGGCCTATATATTTATATTATGTTTTGGTAAATTAACCATACACACACAAATCCAAGTGCCCTCATAGCAGCAGCGGTGAACGCTGTGATTAGTGATTACGGCGTGAATGATGAAGAGCCCTCACAAGTTTGCACTACGGATGAATTTACTTCAGCGGAGTCACTCTCTCTGACTCGCTCTTCGCTTCCGTCCTGCTGCCAGCCACTCTATTCCCACAGAGAGAAAAATTGAGAGAGCTATAAATAGCTGTAAAGTAATATATTTAAAAGACTGTTCAAAACAGAGAGAGTTGTGCACAAATGGTTGATTGTGCAAAAGGGGGATGTCCTGACGGGGACTATCTAAGACTTTATCGTCCTGGGAGCAGAAGATAAAGAGGAGAGAGAGGGATGAGCACTTCTCCTAATGTCTGAGTGGATTGTGAGGTATTCTCAGTTTCCTACAGAAGGCATCACTGTTGTTATCTGTGTTGAACGGGCTGATTGTCTGAACTTTTGGACACACTTTGTTTCATTCCCACAGTCTGATAACAAAGAAGAGCTGACCTCCCTAATCAAATAATCATATTACACAGGAATTTACCTTTACCCAGTGTAATGATGTTTTTATATATCTTTTAAGGGAGCATAATGCCTTAGAAAAGTTTTTTGTAAGAAATGTCAAAGTACGCTTTAGGAATATGGCACTGTTTGTGTTGATTTACTTTAGATCAAATTTCCCCACAAGTGAGCTAAATCTGACAAAACCTTTATTGACAATTTATATTTACATTTATATTAAATTTATACAATTTGTAAATTATATAGAAATATATATATATATATATATATGTATATTTTTTTTTTTATTCTTATGCAAAGTTTTATTAGTATTACATAAAATAATGATAATTAATATTATCAGCATTATATAAAAACAACAGAAGTTGCCTATCATGATATTTTCAATTACGCTCTGTGTATCTAAATGCGTTTTATCATAGGCATGCGGGCAACATCCACAAAGCATCATCATGCAAGTTTTTCTGTGGGCCGCGCACATCCGAGTGTGTGCGTATGTGACACGTTTAGCCTCTAAATTATGTCCTGTCATTAGAGGCACTTCTGGAGTGTTAACCACTGCTGATGGTGATTAGGTAAAGCTCCTAGATTCAGTATTTAAAGTGCAGCTCCACTCCACTGTTTAATGGACCCTGTATTTTGGACGATAAGCGTCTGCAGAGAAATGTACATGTGGTATGAGAGGGACTTAGGAGAGTGCTCAATCTGCGTCTAAACTCAAAGGGGAAGTGTGCCTTTAATCTGGGCTTAACGCACGCAGTCTGCAGGAGGGTGCCGAGCGGCGCACCAGTGGGACGGCCATTAGCTTTTAACGATTAGCCGTGAAAGTTAGCCTCTAGACCTGCAGCTCAACTGCGATGGGACGGGGTGCGAATACTTAAGTTTACGAAATATGAAAAAATGATGGCATTTTCTCTGATAATACACCCCGAACTGGATAATACTGGTGTTTAGAGATTATACTGACATCATTTGTGTTCCTTTAGTCACCTCACCCATATCAGCACATTCGGCTTTGATATTCAAGACTGTTTATGAATAACATAATTCTTAGCCTTGTGAAAATGAAAGGCAATAAAGTTATTAATCCGCCAGATAATGAGCGACGACCGCTGTTAAAGTTTACAATGCAAATAAGCAGACATGACTAGCCTGTAAGGAAGTCTTAGCTTCAGAGACTGTTCTTTGTGCGTCTGTGTTGTGTTAGCGAGAGTGTGTGTGTGTGTCAGTGGACAAGGTCTGTGTGTTTGGCAGGCCGGCCTTTATTGGAACCACAGAAGGATGGAGTGAAATTATGCTAATGGCTGCTAATTATGACCTTGGAGACCAGCATATCTGCCAATTTATCTGCTTAATAAAACCCTCTCTTTTTTAATCCCAACATCTCGACAAGCTTTAAATGTTTCATGTAGACTCTCCACCACGACAGGTCTGCCAACTTTAAATGAAATAGTGGCTATAACCTGCTCACCTGGGGAGTGGAATTGTATAGTAATTATACTTCAAAGGCTCGAAGGAAAATAGACATTTTATTGCTCAAGAGGAGCTGTGAAAAGCCTCTGTCAGTGGGCCGGCAAGGAAGTAGGGAAGAAAGAGGCAAAAGAAAGGTATGCACAGATATAGGAAACAGCTGTGAATTAGTTGTAAATTGAATGCTGGAGATATATTTAAATTGAAAATTCACTCCTGAGTATTTTTGTAAGGAATATTGCTTTGAGAATGAGTCATGAAAAATGATGGTTCTAAATCCAGTTCCACTAAATAATTCTGGTTCCATTAATGATTCTTTTTTAGAACGTTTTTGGAAGTATTTGACCTTTTTTAATTTTTTTAATTTTTTAGTTATTATATACTCAACCGTTGTTTTACTTACTTATTTCGATTTTAAGTATCATTTTTACTACAAACCTTTCCAGCTATTCATTACGCTGATTTAAGTTTCACAAGCCTTAACTAAACAGTTATTAAGACAACAGTTCTCGGGTTCGAATTAGATGTGACAGGCAATTTGCTGGTTCCAATAAGAACTGTTTCTCGATTGCCTACGTTTAGATGAGGGTCATGTATGTGTCTTTGTTGGTCCTGATGTGTGTGTTGGGGGTTGGTGTGTTAGAGAAAGCGGCACAGAGGTGTGTGTGTCGGAGTGAAACAAAAGGGCCCAGTGTGTGTGAGTGTCTGGAGGTAGAGTAAACACAGTGCTGGTGGAGGGGTAGACAGGCCGTGCGGCTCTGACGGCCTAACTGCAGTTTATACAGCTGCACTGACTGCTTTTACTGCCCCAGTGTGAACCAGCACACAGCCAAGGTACCCCATTCAGACACATTCACATTCATACAGCCAAATTAACACAGATATAGTCACTAATACTCACAATTGTACATATCACACACCTGCGTTACAGTGTTTATGGCAAAGCAGTTACTGTCAGACTCTAGGAGTATGACATCTGCATCATAGTTTATCATTTAACTCTTCACTTCTTCTCATCTATACAGTTAGTCGAAGTGGTCTTTAGCATGTCTTCATTATTTCCATAGCTGCCAGCCTTGGGTTTGATTGAGGTGAGTCTTATTTATCCCGTCCAGACAGTTAGAAACATTATATGATGTTTGTCTTTACAGCTAAACTAAACCAAATAAGCAGTAAATGAGAGAAAGAGAAACCTTAGCAGTGCTCAGGAGCTCCACCAGATGTGGCGTCTGAGTCAGACCAGAGCTATGAGAATACCATGCAGTTCAGCACACGCAACCTGGACTGTACCCGAGACTGCGGATGCTAGTTGATGAAAGATATTCGTGCTAAAAAAAGTAACCTCTCTATTGCACCAACTTTGTACTATATGTAAGTCTCATTTTTCTACCTTAGATCATAAAATATATCAAGTAATTGTGATATAAAGTGTAAAAAAAGAAAGAAAGAACGTTTTTAAAGTAAACAGTGAGCTGTAAAGTCAGTTATAAAATCACGGGTGAGATATAAAGTCGCAGTTGCGGGATATGAAGTGACATTATGAGATATGAAATCACAATTATGAGATTTAAACTCACATTGTGAAAAAAGTTGCAATTGCAGGAAATTAAGTTGCAATAATGAGAAATAAAGTCACAGTTGTGAGAAATAAAGTCAGTATTATGAGTAAGTCACAATTTGAAGACATAAAGTCATTATTATGAGAAAGTCACAACTGTGAGCGATTACGATAAATAATTCACAATTATAACATATAAAGTCACATTGTGAAAAAAGTTGCAATTACAGGAAATAAAGTAGCAATAATGAGAAATAAAGTAGAATTTTGAGAAAGTCATAATTATTGGAAAGTCACAATTGTGAGCAATTACGAGAAATAATTCGCAATTATGAGATATAAATAAAAAATAAAAATAAATTGTGAGATATAAAGTTGCCATAGCAGTAGTTGATATAAAGTCACAATACTGAACAATAAAGTTACACTTGTGAGACTTAGGAATTATGAGGAATAGTCACAATTGTGAGATATTAAGTTGCAATTATGCAAAATAATTGTGTATGTAGTATATATTTTAATAATTATGATATATAATATTATGTATAGTATACGGAATGGGGTTCCATAACTTTGCTTATTAAACAGCTTTTGGGGAAAAGCAAAATTACTACAACACTGCAGTCAAATAAAATTTGTTTGCCAGTTCTTTTAGTTGCAGAGTAGGAGCTAAATAAAAGTACTTCTCTCCATCTCTCTTTATCCTTGTCTGTCTTTTTCCTCTTAAAAGACTGGTACTTATACCCCAGGGCCATAGTAACACTAGCCCCAAGGCTGAGAAGCGTCTATGAAAGCACTTAGGCAATGCCGTAAGCCAGATGAAATCTTATTACGAGAGCATATTCATTTTTCCTCCCCGTGCATTGTAGGAGAGAGAGTTCATTTAATAAATGCTTTTTCTTCCTGACTGAATCAGAGGAACACAGACCATCATCAAGGCTTATTTTCTCTGGCATTGTCAACACCATATACACTGTCATTAACATCTACTGTGGCACACGGTGCTCACGCACACACCATTGTCTGTCTGTGTTCTTGGCTAACGTGATATTTGATGTGCGCTGGGCCGTCTGCACTTTTCTTTAATGGGCCGCTCGAGTCTTTACATCAAACAGGCTGGCTAAACACATCGTGTGCTGTGCTGCTACAGTAAATGGCTCTGTGATAGTGTAGGTGGGACGTCTCTTTGATGGAAGGATGGATGTGGCAAAGCTATGGCATTGATGGCTGTCATTATGCGAGTAGTGTGTGTCAGGTGTGTGTGTGTGTGTGTGTGTGTGTGTGTGTGTGAAATTCTCCTGTATATGTCACTCACAATTAAACAACAGCCACGTCTCTGTCTCTGCCCTGTCTTTCCTGAATGCCTCAGTCACTTTTCCTTTCTCATTTTTTCCAGGATGTCTTCCAAGCGACCAGCCTCTCCATATGGGGGAACAGATGGAGAGGTAGTCATGGCGACGAGTAGACAGCGATTGGAGGATGAAGAGGTTGACGGACATGCTGTCATTCACTTGCCCCTGAGTTCGTACTGCAGCAAAGTGTCCCCGCGATCTCCACGACTGCCTGCAGCAAAGTGTCCCCGCGATCTCCACAACTGCTCGACAGCCCCCCAACACTACACGCGAACATGGTAAGTCGGCCCCCCCACGAGGCGCCGAATACACTCAAACCTCTCTCATACGATTGGACAAAGCAAAGTTTATTTAAAGACGTAAGATGAAATATAAGTGAGATGGACCCTGTGATTGTCATCCTCACGTGAACACGCACATGAGCTCCAGTATCTCTTCAGCGACCTTTCGCCCGATTCTGCTATCTCTTTCTCACGATAAACTTATGTCGCCACAGCCTTTAGGAATCAATCCGGCTGTAAAACAATGAATCAGTACTTAAGGAACTTAACAGTAAGCTAATTCTGCAATTAACTGTGATTACAGGGCACGCTGGACTCTGCAGTTTTGGAACCGTTTCCCACAATAAAGCAAAGTCTCCTCGAGCTTTCTCTCTCAAGCGTCTCCTTCGTTCTCACTTTATACACTCAGCTTGCAGCGTGGTGTGTTTGTTTATGACTGTCGGTTCTCTCTTTTAGAGTAGCTTGCTGTTAAACTACTATATTTTGGGGGGAAAGGTACAAAAATTTTACCTTTCAGGAAGGTGCATATTAGTACCTTAAAGTACTAAGCACTCTTAAAAATAAAGGTTCCAAAAGGAGGTTTTCTCAGCGATGCTGTAGAACCCTTTTAGTTTCTGTTAACCTTTCCGTAAACAGTTCTTAAAATAAGTTTTGTTTTTTTTCAAAATGTGAAGAACCTTTTTTCATTATAAAGAACCTTTTGTTCAAATGAAAGGTTCCATGAATATTAAAGGCTCTTTATGGAACCAGATGCCAATAAAGAACCTTTATTTTTAATAGTGTATGGGAAGGTGATGCACAAAGATGTACCCTTTGAGGGTCCTGCCCTAACTAATTTAGCATTTTTCTGATAGTGTAGTAAGTTCAGACTTGACAGATTAGCTTTGGCTTGCTCCTGAAACCAAACAAATGTTTATTGTACAATTGATTGTTATTCTTATTAATCATAATGTGAATAATTATGTATCAGCAGCAGTGCAGTGGTTGTAATTGTTGTGTTATCTGAAAGACTAGATTGCTGTCTCTGTCTCTCGCGCTGACATGACAGACATGGCATTAAAAAAAACATGCGCACTGTATTTGATGTGGATTAATAAAGCGTATCCGTCTCGAGCACGGGCGGATTTTGGGGAAAGCAGGCTGGCATGTGTGAGACATTACGTTTCCCTGAGCCGATCCGCGCTTACTGGCAGAAGAGTTGAGTGAGAGAGAGATTTACACGAGTGGGGACTCAGAGGGGCTTTGTCACGGCAATTGTATAAAGTGATAGGGAAGTGTAAATCGACTCGGCGAGTCCCTGGGTAACGCGCAGCGGAAGATTACCGCTTTATCTTGTCATTGTAAATTAACCCGGTAGCAGCGCACATGCGCTTCAGACTCCGCTGACCTCTTCATCCTGAGAGGGAAAGAGAGAGACGCGCGTTCGTGGTGATGGGGTCAGCGGAGCTGAAGCGCCTGCAACCTGCTACAATAGAAGTCGGTGCGCGTCCCCGGCGGTCTGTAAACTCCTGTCAGTTTTTTACAGGCGGGAAGTAGAAGGCTTTGAAACTGAAAGGTGGGAAGAGCCTTACACACGGGTGATAATAGCGAGGTGTTAATTACTCTCCCTTTTGTTCGGTTAATGTGGAGAGGCATTAAGGGAAGACGTGTTCTTACGTGTTTCACTTTAATATTTGTTCTTAGGGGCGTCAAATTGAGCCTTGTAATGTCAAAAACAACAAAATACCCTTTAACCTGACTCCTGTACAGTGTTCATAAAAGATTGCTTTTGTAAAAACGTTTTCATAGAAAGTAAATTTAATTTTCCAAAAGATTAAAAGTTAATATAATTTGTTATATTTCTAACTTCATATATTTTTTATTTAATATTTTAAATACTTTAATGTAATACTTTATTTTTTAATTATTTTTAAATATATATAAATATATATTCCGTTTTTATAATAATTTTGATTATAATAAAATAATTTATTAGAATTTTATTGTTGATCCAAGGCCAAAATGGTCAGATCAGTAAAAATAAAATTGAACTCAAATTTTATAAATTGTTTTTTATGTGGAACGTTTTGTTTCAGTGTCACAAATATTCATTTGTGTTCTTGTATTTGTAAGGTTTCTACAAATCTGACAATACATCGAAATTGTAGTGTCACACAAATCTAATTATGTCTTTTTCTATTGCATAACCTCATGTGAATTCTACTACAGAAGGACAGGAATGAGACAATGTAAGGTGTTTGAAAGTATGTGAAGCGCTTGTAAATCTTCATCTGTGTGTGTGTGTGTGAGCGCGCGCTCACGGCAGGATCAGGGCTGACAATAGCTCAGTTGAGCCAGGTTTAGAGGTGAGCGGATTGTGAACACACGGTAGAGATCAGCAACACGGGCTTAAGACAACAGACGAGGCATCAGCACCACAGGAGAGGAGAGATGTCCAACTCGAGCGTGTGTGTTTCAGCAGCGGGACTCTTGACAGTTTAACTGATAGCAAGCGTAGAGGTTAGTTTCCTAGTGCGTGGTGAACACGAGCCAGAGAATCACACGGCTGTGCATTGAGTTAGTCTCATTAGGTAGATGCTACCTGTATCCGTAAAATAACAGGATTTAAGTTAGCATATGGAAGCGTGAGAGAGAAGGAGTGAGAGAAACGCTCTGAGGGAAGCAGGTTGGAATCCTGCGGAGCACAGGCAGGACAAACATTAAAAAAAGGGAGAAAAAAGATGGCATTTGGAAGAACGCTGGCATCTGTGCTGAAGGGAGAAGACAAGAGGAAAAAACTAGAGGGGGAAAGAAGGCATTTTGCTTTCTTGGCAAGAGTTGAAGTGTGTTTAAATGTGCTCCTGTCACACATGAGCTTAAGAGGACAAAAGTTGTTTAATTCTGTCGCCATGCTGTCGTGGTTTAAGGATGAAGAGAGGGTCGTGGAGAGAGACGCAGTTTCAGCCTTTCCACGAAGAATTAACATCTGCACAACTAAAAGAATAACCGCCCACACCGCGCAGAACGGCACATCAGAAATGCATATAAATACATATACTCAGCTTTGCACACTTATTCATGTGCAGCAGAAAATCATGCACACACACACGTAATCAGTGGACAAAATAGGGGTACTTAACCTGAATATCAACCCTACTGTAGACCTGTTACTCACTGCCTTATATTTAAAGATGGGAGAAAGAAAGCAACAAATAAGCCATTAGTTCATCTGCTTCTTCCTCTGTCCGAGACTTAGTGTCATGGCCGAGGACATGAAAAAGTGAAGGAATACAGTTTCCTCCACCACCATCTCACCTTCTATTTGAATTGTTTTCTAGATATCTCTGGAGAAAGACGTGAGCTGCGGTTTGAAGTATGCAGTGGATTAGATAGATTGGAAGTGACAGGTGTGACCGTGTTTTAAATGCATGCCACACTAAAGCAGGCAAAGAGAAACGCCTGCCATTCTGCCACTCGTTCCCACTCTCTCCCTAGCTTTCTCTCTCTCGTCCTCCCCTCTTCATTCTATCTTTCTTCTCTGTTAGTTCTTTAACAGCTAGTTGACAGTTTTGTTTGCAAATGACCGGGTGATCATGCACCGCTTTGGTCATTTGTGATCTAATCCCAGTTCGAATGGCCTGACTGGAGCTGATGGGGACAAGAGGGATGAAACGGAGGGGTGTGTCTGGAAAAACGTGCCTTTTTGCAGGCAGATTACGGAAAAGGGGGGGAATCAGTATGCAAGCTGTCATATTTTCCGTGTATCATAAAAGCCTGTTAAGATCTTTTAAGCTTGCCAGTCATCAGTCTGTTTGTGAATGAGTATCAACGTGAAATGTCTCTCGGTATGCATTTGTAGTAAGTGAAAGTGTTTAATTAGTTCTACCGTAATTATTATTATCATGATGATGATGATGGATTGTGACGAGTCAATCTGTGTGATATGTTCAGTATAACTGGATATATGGAGTGTTGACAACTGTATGTACTAAATCTGAATATTATGTTTGTTTATTTGTCTGTTTTGTGTGAAAGAAAGTTATTGATGTTATTAAATGGCATGTACATGGCTAAAATAAATTAAATGGCAACATTCAATGTTAAAACATTTAGTCATTTAATAATTTTATTAACATAAAAAATATTATAAATATATTAACAAAAATAATTATTATAAATATATATTTTAAAAATTATTATAAAACAGTAGAAAAACATTCAAAGAGAATATTTTTTTTTAGTACTAGTAATGTAATAAAAGCTACGAATAATCATTAGTATAAATAATTATTATAAATAAAACGTATAATAACTTAATAAATATAATAAAACTTTTCCACTGCATTTAAAATTTCCATGTTGTATAAACTTCATTGTTTTGTAAATAGTAGTTATTATTAAAAATAAATTTAGTGTATAATTGTCATTTAAAAATGTTAAGACATTTAGTCATTTAATAATTTTATCAACATATACATTTGTATTAAAACACTGTTAAAAGAGCACATTACAATGAAAATAAATACATTATTATTATTATTATTATTATTATTATGTTTTCTATAGCATTTAATATTTTTCCATGTTACATATAATGAACTCTTTTGTTTGCGGGGCTAAGTCAGATCATCTAACAGTCTTACTCTACCGATATAAATAAAATTGTATTTGCCACTGTTCTGTGTCTTGTGAAAGTCTCGTGTAATTCGTGTTGCATTAAGCTTTAGTAAATGAACCATCTGCTGCTCTCTGTTCACTCTCTGAGTTAATGATTAAAAACAGATGTCATTATTAAAATAAAATTATAAAAACTTGATCAATCTTGTGAACCTCAGTTTGGACTGAGGACATTTTGCTTTGCGTGACAGATGCAGGTGGCACAAAGTAGCTGATGTTGATTGTTGAGGTGTAAATCTGGTCACTGGATCCAAACATGTCAGTGGGATTATGCTATTGTCTGATTGGCTGCGGCTGCTGTCAGTCACGTGGGTGGTAAAGTAGATAATAGATGTGGATTAACCAAAGATTAACCCTGATTAAAGGACTTGGACTGTTGACCTGGTCTCTAAATACCTGACTTGTTTTGTAATTAAACTTTATATAGGAGATCCGGAGCTGGGCGAAAGTAATGTGGTGTGTGTGATAATTCATAATCATAAGTCTCCACATCTGTCATTGACCCATTTTATAGTATGTGTACATATACTTACATAAGCAAAAAACACCAATATTAAAAAATAAATGTCATATAATAATTATATATAATAAATATAATAATTAGTTAGAAATAGCCCTTTAAGGCAACAACTGCACAGTTTCACTTTGTATAGTGTACAAGCCACATTACATAAGAAACCATAAGATGGGAACTGTTATAAATTTGGACGTAAGATCAATGCATGAAATATCGAAGATGGTGATTGATATCACAGCTGTCATGTTGGTCAAGAAGAGAAGAAAAAATGCGGTTGAAAAACTTGGACGTTCTTGTGTGTTTGGAGCTGATTCAAAGTAGAAAAACTTCCCTTCTCAGAGAAAGAGACAGTTCCTGTGATGGTGAAACGACTGAAACTTTTCGCCACTAATGATTTTGTCTAAAGAGACTTCAGACCGACAGAGGCAAAGAGAGAGAGAGAATTTCTACAGTGCAGATGAGGATGAAAGTAAATCTAAACATGCCTCAACACTCAGGAACAGGACAAAATAATTAGTGAAGGCCTGTTTATCACTTTGTTTAACACCCTGTCTTTATCTCCGTCTCTCTGTCAGGATCAGGATGGCAGTAAAGGCCTGGCCCTGAGCCCCTACCCCCAGCACAACTCGTCTACCTCACCCAGTAAGCAGCAGCAGCAGGAGGAGGGGTCCATGCGGCCAGGGAGCGAGCCCAGCTCCGCTTCAGCTCTGGGCACCCCGGAGAGACGCAAGGGCAGCCTGGCCGACGTGGTCGACACGCTCAAACAGCGCAAGATGGAGGAACTCATCAAGAACGAGCCAGAGGGTGAGTGAGGGAGAATTTAAAACGTTTTGACACACATCATCACTTTTCACTCAAATTTTCAGCGTGTTTTCAAAGTCTTGAGAGCCGAACAACGATACAACCTGTCCAGTAATGAACATGTCATACCGTGGTCATTGTTTGTGAATTTTGAGAACATACAGTAACACAAAATCATTTAATTTAGCATCTTTATCACAAGCTACTTTTGATGCCATGCAAAGATTAATGTATTTATTTAAAAATTCATAGCAATTAATTTATAAATACTTTTGATGTCATTGAAAGAATTAATATATATTTATTATGCTATCACAAGCTACTTTTAATGGCATGGGAAAAATATTCATTTATTTATTTATTTAAAAATCCATAGCCATTCATTTATAAATACTTTTGATGTCATTGAAAGAATTGTTAATGTATATTTATTATGCTATCACAAGCCACTTTTAATGGCATTGGAAAAATATTCATTTATTTATTTAAAATTTCATAGCCATTAATTTATAAATACTTTTGATGTCATTGAAAGAATTGTTTATATTTATTATACTATCACAAGCCTCTTTTAATGGCATGGAAAAATATTTATTTATTAGAAAATTATGTAAAACATTTATTTAATTATTTTAATCTATTTAATTAAATATTTAAATATTTTGATTAAATGAAAGTCTTTTTATATTTTTTGTGATAACAATCGTTTTATTTTAGCATGAGCTGTTTAGCATTGTCACATCAGGCTTTTTCCCAGTGTAGAGAGTTTTTTTGATTATAGTGGGAGCTATCTAGCTTTGAGTTGTTGTTGTTCTGAAAAGTTGGAGACCAGCAGGTTTTAGGAGACATTGGGCAGCCAAGTTTTTTCTTCCAGAACCAGTTTTTCTGTGTTGAAACGGCACATGGCACAGGTCCAGATTGGGCATCGGCTCCGAAACCAGCACTGGCACCCTGTCGGTGGAAAAAGTTCACTGTATTAGATTTTCAGAAGACATTGGCACACGTGTGTGTCTTATTGTGATGAAATTACAATGTGAAACTGGCTGAAAGTGTGAAGGATTTCACGGAGAGCATCTCCCATTCTGTCTCTTTCTTTCTCTCCCTGACTCACTCGCACACACTCATTCTTTCTTCCATCTATATACCCATCATTCCTGACTAACAAATTCTGCTTAATGAGAGCTGTTGATAAAGTCAGACCTTTGTTTAAGCAGGCAGGGATCAGCTGTTCGGAGCCATTGTGTGCCACACTTTGCATATTCATTTCAGTCTGATAACTGAGAGAACGGCTCTCAGCTCCTTCCACAGGATCTCTCTCTCTCTTGGTCTCTTACATCACACCACACTCGCTCTGTAATTAGCGGCCAGTTCCTCATGAATAATCAGAACCTGCTCCCTATGTGAATTAGCCAGTCTGTGTGCAAATACACATGTGAACATACTGACGATGGATGGATGGATGGATGGATGGATGGATGAATAGACAAGTAGATACATAAATAAAAGCTAGCATTCACTGTAGGATTTATATACAGCAGGGTTTAACGTAGTTTTTTGTATGTATGGGTGTGTGGAGGTGTTGTACAACTGTTGCATTACTCCGTGCTTTGTCTTAGGGTGAGGTCACACTAGATTTTGCTCCACGGACTTCCATTCATATTGATGCAACAACATTTCGCTGTGCATACCAAAGTTCAAGTTCTGCAAATTCACATTTCAGAAAGTGTATAGGACAGTTGCCCTATAAAGAATTAAAACATTTTATTTTATTTTACTTTAAGCATTTTTAGCTCTGATCTACTAGCCAATGATGTGTAAGTCTTTGTAAATGGCAGGCGTTGGAGTTTTTCTGGCACTGATTCTGCTCATTTGTGTGAATATCATCCTATTCTATGAAACCAAGGAGGATTTTGCTTCATTTACATTTGATGGACAGTTGCCCTATAAAGAATTAAAAAATTTTATTTTATTTTACTTTAAGCATTTTTAGCTCTGATCTACTAGCCAATGATGTGTAAGTCTTTGTAAATGGCAGGCATTGGAGTTTTTCTGGCACTGATTCTGCTCATTTGTGTGAATATCATCCTATTCTATGAAACCAAGGAGGATTTTGCTTCATTTACATTTGATTTTAATAGTTACGTCAGAGAAAATAGTTACATTGGAGAAAGCCACAAGGTCAAAGCAAGAGTCTGGCTGTGAAATTCAACAGCTGTCGTATACAGGAAGCCAGGAAAAATGTAAGATGACATATAGAAGATACTTATAGAACTCTTGCGAACATCACACTAGATTTTGCTCCACGGACTTCCATTCATATTGATGCAACAACATTTCGCTGTGCATACCAAAGTTCAAGTTCTGCAAATTCACATTTCAGAAAGTGTATAGGACAGTTGCCCTATAAAGAATTAAAACATTTTATTTTATTTTACTTTAAGCATTTTTAGCTCTGATCTACTAGCCAATGATGTGTAAGTCTTTGTAAATGGCAGGCATTGGAGTTTTTCTGGCACTGATTCTGCTCATTTGTGTGAATATCATCCTATTCTATGAAACCAAGGAGGATTTTGCTTCATTTACATTTGATTTTAATAGTTACGTCAGAGAAAATAGTTACATTGGAGAAAGCCACAAGGTCAAACCAAGAGTCTGGCTATGAAATTCAACAGCTGTCGTATACAGGACGCCAGGAAAAATATAAGAAGACAAATAAGATACTTAATAAGATACTTAGCAAGCAAGCAACCAAAAGACAGTCCATTAGCAGTAGCGCATTATCTCTCTACTTTCTGTTCAAATAAAATGTGCTAACAAAAGAAGCCCCGGTCCCTCAAGAAGCACAGACACAGAGAAAAAGAAGCAGAAAAGAAAAGAGAAATGAAGAGAGGGAGGTGGGAAGTGCATTGAGCCAGGGCTCTCATAGCCTGATAAAAATCCCTTTTCAACTGGCCTGTCCATTGTTTGCTATGTACCTCACAAAGACCATTAGCTGCAAACGGCAGGTTATGATGAAAAATTAATGAATGCTTTAATCATTATGAAAGGGCCGTATTATTATACCGTTCCCTTTCTCTCTGTCTCTCTTCCCGCCCTCCCTCTCTTTTTCACACGCTGCTTCTAGCCGGATCAATCACACACTCGCATGTACACGCACATTCATCGAAAGTCGCTCGCGCTCTGGCTTGTGAAGGGAAAATAGAAAGGCAGGAGGAAAGGAAATGGGTCAGAAAACAGTAAGAGAAAAGCGAGAGGGGGCCGTATGCATCTCGCTCCCCGTGTGAAATGGGGAGTGTGTTAGTCAGCGTGTTAGCGAACCGTTTGCTCACCTGTCCCCCCTCGCTGCTCCACTTCCCCTCAGATAAACAGCCCGAGCTGAGTCGTTTGTTACGACCAGATACCAACCAGACTTATACTGGGTCAGGCAAGTATGTGTGTGCGTGTGTTTGACCAAGAGCAGAGCATTTGGCCTTTGTAAACGAGCGTCCCTAATCAACTGGCCTCAATGATACAGCACATCCAGACACAATTTCCGCATGTACCTGTTACTGCACATTTTTGCATTGCTGCAGATGGGAAAACATTTGTTCGACCGAAATAGGTTTTTGAACGGTTAATACCAATATCTAGACAGTAGGGTGGCATTATATAATAATATATAATAATATTTGACAACTACAATCAGAAATATTAAAGGGGTCATATGATGCGATTTCAAGTTTTCCTTTCTCTTTGCAGTGTT
>NW_015542896.1:85138-101022 GCF_001515605.1 Sinocyclocheilus anshuiensis
TAATGATCTTTAAAATAGCATCATATGACCCCTTTAATATATAATTTATGATCATCATAACATTATTTATAATATATAGCACATAAGATTAACTCAATTTGGCAAATTAATAAACATTTATTTTACTATTTAATTTAATATTAAATATTTAATTTAAAATATTTATTTATAAAATATTCAATTTAAAAAAAAGAAAATATTCAGCATTCTCTCGTAACTTAAAGGGGTCATATGATGCGATTTCAAGTTTTCCTTTCTCTTTGGAGTGTTACAAGTATTAGATAAGAGTGTTTCCATCTCCTTTTTCAAATCTATCTAAGTGGCTTTAAGTAGCTTTTTCTATTTTCAATTATATTTTTATAAATATTTAGATATTAGATATTTTAAATAGCTATATATATTATATATGTTTTATTTATTTAAATATGTAATGCTGTATTGACTTTTAACTACAACCATTGAGGTGTCCGAGGGATGTTTTGATCTCTTTTTGTTGTTGCTTTACACAATGTTTATGCTAAGTTTACCAAAAAAAATTACAATAGGCCATATGTATTTATCTGTTGACAATGCTCAGGCAGTTATTGGCTCAAAATGGTCAAATGTTGGTCAACTGACCATTTAGTCACCTTTTTTTCATTTCATGTCTGATTTCATTCTACTCATTTCTCTGTATGTGCGTAGCAAATTATTTCAGAACTGCAGCAAGAACAGCTTCCTGCAGCGTGTGTGTGGTGTGTCAGGCAGCAGCGTGCTGGAGTGTGTGTGTGTGTGTGTTATTAGCTTTAGTAATGGAAAGAGGGCAGGAGGGCTGTCGGGTTCAGAGGGAGCACTGTGTCTCTCTCAGGGGTCTTGACAGCAAACACATACACACACACACACACACACACACACATACAGGACTTTCTGTGTCATCCATCCACACACAAACACACTCTTAAAGACTGACCGCAATCAGACAGCTATACTGCAAATGAACTTCATCCTCATCGTGAACTACTCCAAATCTTTGAGAAGCTTTCTTCTTTGATGGTATGATCGCGGCTCTCTGTGGAGGATATGTAGTCCTCACTAGTGCTTGGCAGTCTGTGTTTTGTGGGGCACAGATGTTCAGGGTCTCCTGAGTGTCCACGTGTGTGTATGTGTTTGTCAGCCTTGACGCTGGGCTGAGCTTGATTCATGGTCAGGGCCAAGCTTTGGTTCCCTGAGCAAGCTGAGCAAACGTCACACAGCCCTTTACAGACAATGGTCTCATTCACCTTCCTGTGCCTCTCTTCAAGTCTCCCCACCCTGTGTGCTTTTACACACAAAACAGATCACTCCTCTCATCACTAACTCTCATCCAGAGTCCATAAAGTTATTTTTGCCATACCAGTCAATGGCGGACACCGGCCCTCCAGGACCGAGTTTGGGCACCCCTGATCTATACTATAATAAAAAATGGCTACATTATAAAATTAAATAAATATTATTAATAAAAATAAACAAACTATGTATAATTATCATATTTTATTAGATAACTATTTAAAATAACTAAAATATTCAAAAAAATTACAGAGTACAGTATTGTGATTTATTCTTCATATTTAGATTTTTGGTGGCTTAGTACATATAATATTCTGCATATATGTGACGAATGTTAATTTTGGACCCTACTTTCCTCGATTTTCCCCTAAAGTTGCCTTTGAAGTTCTCCACCTCAGATGCCGCACAGCCATCTAGAAGTAACAGCATGGTCTTGTTTACGTGATTTATTCTTCATATTTAGATTTTTGGTGGCTTAGTACATATAATATTCTGCATATATGTGACGAATGTTAATTTTGGACCCTACTTTCCTCGATTTTCCCCTAAAGTTGCCTTTGAAGTTCTCCACCTCAGATGCCGCACAGCCATCTAGAAGTAACAGCATGGTCTTGTTTACGAGTGCTGGCCCCCTTGCACCGGATGGCCATGGAGTGAGCCGAGATTGATGGTTCAATTTAGACTTGACTAATTGAGTCCTTCTCCTTGCCTCTCTCTCTGTGGGATGCTCCGGCTTCAAAGCCCATCCTGGGGTCAGCTGCTGCCCGGATGCCTCTATTATCTCACGCTGCCTCTGCCGGTCTGGGGTCAGACTGGAGGTGGCTTTTAATGTGCAGTGTGCTGTAAGTTGTGCAACTGCACTGTTTTATAGCATGACACTGAACCATAGGGCACGTCGAATGGTGTTTTAAGATCAGAGCAAAGCTGCACCACACACACTCACACAGAGTGTACGTCTTTTGTAAGACGTGCGTGAGGAGGATGTTCTGAGACACTGGGGCATTTTATAAGACAGCACTTAGGCCCTGTCATTGTTAGCCTGGGGCTCACGCATCCATACCCCTCAATGAGAGAGAACATAAGAAGGGCGGATACGCTCTTCCATGAAGACGAAAGGGGTAGAAGAGCTCTGAAGCAGTTCAGCAGTGGATCTCTGTCTATATCTCCCCGGGGTTTGCTAATCCGCTATACGACTGCTGCTGCTGAGTGCTTACACACACACGCTCTTATATAGACAGGTGTGTGGCTTTCCTAATCAAGTCCAATCAGTATAATCAAACACAGCTGGACTCAAATGAAGGTGTAGAACCATCTCAAGGATGATCAGAAGAAATGGACAGCACCTGAGTTAAATATATGAGTGTCACAGCAAAGGGTCTGAATACTTAGGACCATGTGATATTTCAGTTTTTCTTTTTTAATAAATCTGCAAAAATGTCAACAATTCTGTGTTTTTCTGTCAATATGGGGTGCTGTGTGTACATTAATGAGGAAAAAAAATTAACTTAAATGATTTTAGCAAATGGCTGCAATATAACAAAGAGTGAAAAATTTAAGGGGGTCTGAATACTTTCCGTACCCACTGTATGTTTGGGGTATGAAAAGTGGGGCAGTCATGGCCTAATGGTTAGAGAGTCGGACGTGTAACCCAAAAGTCGCGGGTTTGAGTCTCGGTACTCAGATTGTAGGTGGGGGGAATGAATGTACAGCGCTCTCTTCAACCTTCAATACCACGACTGAGGTGAGACCCTTGAGCAAGGCACCGAACCCCCAACTGCTCCCCACGTGCCACAGCAAAAATGGCTGCCCACTGCTCCAGGTGTGTGTTCACGGTGTGTGTGTGTGCACTTGGATGGTTTATGGAGTATGGGACACCATATTTGGCCACACGTCACTTTCACTTTTCACTTTTCACTTTCATATGTGTTTTCACGCACACACAAAAATGCACAGTTAGGTTCTTCAGCAGATTTTTAGGATGCTGTATCAAGTAAGAATCAACAGATCGAACAAGCAAAGCTACCAAAGGACTTCCATATGCAGCTGTATAGAGACAAATTCAGGCACATAGAGTGCGAGGAGGGCACGCTACGAGCACTGAGAGTGTCTGTGAGTGAAGAGGCAGAGCGTGGGAGAGAGAACAACTTCCATATGCAATTTCCAGCATTTGGTAGTAATTAGTTAATGTATAAATTAACATTAGGAGGAATTGTTTGTCATTATCTTTCCCTCGTGCTCTGAAAAACAAGGGTTTAATTAGAGACTGAGGACAGAAAAAGAGAGAATGGAGAGCAACACAAAACAAAATATGGATCCGTAGAGGTTATGAAAGAAATAATGTTGTAACCTGGAGAAATGTAGTAGCTAATAAATCACTGTAAATATATGGACTTTGCTCTATTTTTCTTAATATTAGTGCCTGAAAAGTGTTTTTTTTTTTTAGTTTATAATTGTGACAGCCAGACTTTAAATCTACTCATAAGAATGAAAAATTACAAATGATATCTAAATCGAGTGTCCTGCTTCTCAGATGTTTATCCTGACAGAAATTTCAATAATCTCTCTAGCTATGCTCAGATTTGCCATAATACCAAAGTCAGATCTCAGACATCTAACATTTCATAATAGCCTCAAAAATTTCTCATCAAATTCTTCCAAAACCGAATTATTTTCACAGTGCTATTCAAATTCATTTTATACCTCTGAATTCTTACTGTACTGTATGTCAATGATTGTCTTATTTTTATGTCTGCATAAGAATTTTAGTAGAAATATCAGAGTCAAAGCTGAGATTAATAAGTCTCCTGAGCGCTCACTAAAAAGTTCCTCTGGACAGTTCTGTTAAAAAAAAAGTTGCCTTCTGAATGAAGTTTGGCTTCTAACTCTGTTTACCGAATCTAGTGCAACAAAACATCAGCTATTCTAACTCACAGCTATTATCAAGCTAGAGATATTTCTCAGTAGCTCAGTCAGTCTTTACTGGGAAAAGCACAAGATGCCTCCTTTTTTCCAAGTAGACGATTGCATGCCTGCTTATTTATCTCCGGCTGAATCCAAGTCAGTGTACTTTCCTTTGAGGTTGGCAAAACAGCTGAAGATATGAGAGTTAACGGGGCCCTATTGTGAGCGTGCCATTGTTCCAGCATATGAAAGGCACATTCAAGTCAGTTGTATTGAATTGTTTGGGTCTGCCTTTCAGTTTGTATTCTTCTGCTGCCTTGCACAAGACAATCAATAGGGATGAGCCTTCTCACTGGATGGGTGATATTAGAGCTGAATGCTGCTTATCGGATGGGAAAAGCTGTCTGAGGACTCTCACACACACACATATAGAGCTTTTGGCATAACAGCGCTGTGGTATTTTTTACTTTAAGTGTGGACTTCGGATTAGAGACTTGGAAATGGACGTCTTTGTGCATTACTTATGTGTGAGCGATTGTGATTGTGTGTCGAAAGTTTTGTTATTGACCTCCTGGTGTGGCATTAAGAAAGGCACAAAAGCCGGAGGTTCATGAATTAGACTGTGACTCCATAGCAGGGCCATTATAGAGCTGACTGTTCCATAGCCACACCATTGTGGCTCAAGACTTGGACAGTTGCACACAGCCGTCATTGACGTGCATGAATTGGAAATTCTCCTGAGCCGTGATGGTTGAATGCAGGGTCTGAACATGAGGAATCCATATATTAGCAGCTCTGTTTGCCGGGCTAGATTTGATGATGTGCCTGTGAATTGCATAATATGAATATTACTTATGGAGACGTGTAGATGATGACTGATTTCGTGAGATGTTTAAGAACGTCTGTGTATGCTAATGCACATGCAATTGGTACTGAGAGGCTGCCCTCTGAAAAAAATAATCAGTTCACGCAAATAAAGTGAGTTCTTCACCGTTTGTTTAGTTGTTAAACCGATAAAGCTCTCAGACGTTGAGCAGTTGCGTGATTCTTATGCTAATTTGCAGAGCACACCCATATCTATTAACATGCTAATTTTATTTTGTGTGTGTTGGCATTTTTGAAGCTAATGCTAAATAATGGAATACAATATCCCATGAATATTCATTGCAACTTTTAAAAACTGAGCGAGCTCTATAAAATATCACTCTCCCCTCTCTTTAATCAGGCTTTAGTGGATAGAGAGCTTTCTGAATCTCCTACGCGTGAGAGTCCATCACAGCGCTTTTTTTCCCTCAATCGCACTGGTGACTTTTAGAAACACTGTGTGTTTGATTTCTGTAAAGGGAATCGAGACGAGGAAATATGGCAATAGCAGGCATATGCATATGGTTGAACCACTAGGTTTTGGCATGCTGTTACATTATGGGTAATTGCGGGTCAGTGGTTTTGGTTATTTTGATGTGGCATTAGAGGCCTTTCACATGGCTCGCATCAACTCGCAAATCTCTTCCTTATATCCGTTACAAGCCCCTGTAAATCTAAATCTAAATCCATTCTCTCCTTTTCTAACACGCATAAATGCACTCACTTGAGCCTCAGCAGGGTTAAAAAGGGATATGTACAGTAAATTACAAAGCAGATTTAGGTGTATTTGCTTGGGTTGGAGTAGATTAGAACAAACAGTGGATGTGCACAGGCCAAATGTCAGGGGCAGCGTACACACTCGCTCACCCACACACAACATGTGGAGTGCACACACACTCGCACAAAAGTCTTTGGTAAAGGTAAACACAAAGAAGTCAGTCTGTCTGGACATTTTGCAGTTTGAATTTATGCCAGAAGCAAGTACGCAAACTTTTTTAGCTAATGCACTGCAAGTGCACAGTCTTGTTGTGTACACATGCATGCTGATTTCTTTGGTCAACTCAATTATGTAGAAAACTATTAAGAAAAGTTCAGAAATATCATGAATAAATCTGGTCACGAAAAAACGTAAAGTTATATATCAGGTTGTGCTCCTTTTCTTTCATCCGGATTCACATACCCCTCAGTTAGGTTACACATTCTGGCAAATCTTTCTCACACATTTAAATATCTGTTTACTTATTTTTAATGCCAAGAGCACAGAAAAACGCAGTGGGTTAATTACTGGTGGATGATAAATGGTTGATCGAGGGATTGGTCAGAAACTTGGGCTGTTTATCTTTCCATGCCTTCTCTTTTTCATGCATTACAAGTCGACAGGGAATACAAAAAAAAAAACCCAAATCAGGTGTGTGAGGAAATGTAGGATTCATTATCTTCATTTAGGGCCAGCACTCCAACCTAAGTGTGTCAGATTTTCAGCGTTTTTTCTTTCAGAGGGCTGGGCCATGTGCTAATCTCCTCGTAAGGCTATTCTCACCTTTGAGAGAGCAAGAGATAGATGGAGCGGAGAGCACAAATAAGCGCTCTTGCACAATAGAATGTATAGTTTGTCATATGTTTGGTATATTTGCTTACAGGCCTGTGATGTTTCAGGGACTTTGGACCTCAGTGTGCACACAGGGATAAGAGAACAGAGGGAAGCCGTGGATTTAGCCCCCACTCCCCCACTTCTCTGTTGAAAATAATTAATAATAAAATGGTTAATATTTTTTTGGAAACCATGATACTTTTTTTCAGTATTCTTTGATGAATAGAAAGGTCAGAAGGTCAGCATATATATGTAATAGAAATCTTCTGCAACATTATAAATGTCTTTACTGTGATTTTTTTTATCAATTAAATGCATCATTGCTGACAAAGTATTTTAACTGTAGATTATGTACATATGTTAATAATTATGTTTTTAATTATTTTACTAAACTTTAGATTTAGAAGTTTAACAAGGCAAATTAAATATCTATCCCAGTACATTTTGGTTCTTCTAACAGATGGGATCGTGTGTATATTTGTAACTATATTTGAGGACCTCTAAAGTGCCGTGTTCCAGTGCATTTAAAATGTTATCATTATTATGAGTGCACTGCACAGTCCGACACAGTATGGGTTTAAATAAACAAATTAAGATGAAACAGGCCGCTTTGTGTTGTCCCATACCCCTGCTGGTGACTAACCAATGGAAATATAGCTTATAGAAAAATAGCATTATTCCCATGACCAACCTTATTAAGCAATTAAAGTTTTAACTTGAAAGCATGTGAATTGATCACCATCCCCCACGCTGTCCACCTCCCCTCTTCCTGTCCTACAGATGAAGAGAAAGAAGGAATCGAGTGGAGGGATGTGCCGGGTGGTGGGTGCAGGGGTCTGACTGGCTTTGGTCGGGCATGGGCAGCTTCTTAGGAGCTGTTAACAATCACCTAATGGCTCTCACATGGCTACCAGTATCTGGGAGCAATGGAGCCCACACAATGCCGGCCATTCTTACAGCGAGAGCATTTTAACCGCCCCAGGCACCCAGAGACAACAGCAACGATTAAATCCAATGTAAATCCGGAGTGCGTTGGGGAAAAACATGCCTTTAGATTCCCTACTTCCTGTTTGCACAGGTCAGATCCATTTTTCCAAGCCATTTTGCTTATTGATAATATATGTCCGTGCCTCCTCAGAAAAAAGGCTGTTTGTGAACGTTTCACAAACTCAGAAATGTGAAGACAGGGGAAGCGAATTGTAATATGGGTAATAAATGTTTTCATCTGCCAGGGGCAGTTTGTTATGACAAGAGGTTAAAATGGAGACTTCTGAGTGAGCCTGCCTTACTTTTATTTGTCTCCAAAATGCAAAGCAGCATTATCATGTCAGCATAGTCAGGTTGTGCTACCAATGCTATACTAATGTTAAGGGTTTAGGCAAGGTTTAGGAGTTGGTAGCGGTTTCATCGTGTAGTCAATCAGCACTGGGACTAACATGGCCAATGAGGATTCAGCGACAGGGTGGGTTTGAGAAAAATATAATGTGTTATTTCCAGGTAGCTAGTTATAAAGGCTAACAGTTTGGCTAACATTTTTTAAGTAAAATTCTTGAACTGCCAGAAACCAGAAGCACTGTCATTCACATGCTTGAGTAGACTGTGTTTCAGGCCTTAAAGTCATGATATAACAGAAGTAGTGACAGATCTTTTTATCTGTATTGTGATGTACAAAAAAAAGTAGGGCGGGGACTTTGTTCTATCCATCAGTTGTTAATTGAATGGAGGCAAATCTGATTGTGAGTTTGCAGTCAACTGTAAAAAAGGAGTGGGGTTTAAGTGGACTAAATCGCTTGTCATTTTCAATCGAGTTATGATATTTTGATAAAAAATGTAAAAACTATAAATCTGATATGCACAGATGAATTGTTAAAGAAAAATGCTTTTAGAAAATAAGTGAATTTCCATTTCATGTCGAATTTAATGTGAGGACCAACTAAGTTCTTCCCCTGGGGATTGTAAACAGAACATACACTCAATTATTGACTCTCCATCACATATTACACACTCAATACAGCCCCTCCACTTCCTGGTTTTGAGTGTATGGAACTGAAGGCCGGTAGTGGACACCAGTGAGTGAATGAAGCTCCAGTAGGGGGTCTTTGAACATGAGGGGGAAGCTCAGAATTAACCCCAGCAGTCCTGCAGTCAGGCAGCACACTCTGAAACGAAGCAATCTGTCTCTGCTGAGCGGCCCTAGGTCAGCAACCTTCGGCCTGCCAGAAAATAGGCCCTTTATTTAAGCCAGATGTTTAGAAACAAGCAAGGCGGATCCCAATCCTCCCTCTTTCCCTTCATGTGTGTCTCTCTTTCTGCCTTGCTTTGCTTTTGGACTCCTTCCTATTCGGCCACTGTATTTTTTTTTTTTCCTTTTCCTGTCCCATGGTGGCGGAGCACCCAGCTCACTTCTCTGGGAGAGAGAGCTCTAGCCTGGCTGTACGCCCAAGCCTGATCCCCTGCCTGGACGTGGGGACTGCTGGAAGACTGAACAGGTGTTCTCCACTTTTTGATTTCAGTGCATTTGAATTAATCCTGTCAGCTCAGCTGTTAAAACAACTGTCACCCCCAGCTGCTAGTCATTTTAGGCTGGATCTGACACACTCCGTCAGTCTACGGCAGTCGCCGATGACATACACACACTCTCACCGTCTGTTCCCTGGCCCATTGTCACGGGCACAAAGCGTTCTGTGCACGCACGTACATATCCAGACGCATACGCACAAAGGAAACTCCTCGGCACATGAGCAGTCAAAAGTAAAATGAAATTGAATGTTAAAACAATGTTTATGATATAAAGAACTTCGAAAGTGATTTATGCTTTGAAAGCAGTGATCTCATTGAGCTTATATTGTATTCTTTTGTTGTCATTTTAAAGTGATGTAATGAAAGCGGGTGGCGGCAGGGCCCCGGGGCTATGACAGCTCTCTGCTGACTGGGCTGCGTGCGAGACGCGCTGAAGAGGGGTTATTGCCACGAGACAGATTGAAAGTGTCATTTTCCATTATAGAGCACACGGAGGAAGCACAAATATGCCCTGGCCTACTTTAACAGGATGCCTTTGACAAGAGAAATGTGTATGCTTGGAGGAGAGGGGAGCCCTGAGCCCAGCTTAACCCTTTCTTCTGACACACCATGGCACAAGAAATTTTGCAGATGATCCACTAATAAAGGAAGAGTTCAAAATGTAGTTACCTTCTTGTTATTTCAAACCCATTTTACTTTGTCTTTCTTCAGTTGAACACAAAAAGAGATATTTAGGTATTTTTTCCCATACATTGAAAGAGGAGAAAATTTTATTTTGAGTGAACTACCTCCTAGCATACATTTAAAGTATAATCCCATAGATGTGATGCATAAGCCTCATCGCATGCTATATTTCAGACCCAAGTGTCTGCAAACATATGTAATTCTTTTCTTTTAGCTTTTAAGAGTTTTGAGATGTTGTCCTGTTCACTTAGCCTGCTATTTAAAACCAAACAGTCAGACTCAACAGTAAGCCACATATGGAATATAAAAAGGCTTATTTTATCACGGTATGTGTGCATGTTAATTAATTTCTACATGTATGTACAATGGCATATATCTGTGCGTGCTTGTGTGTGTGCGTATCAGTAACATGGCTGATAATCAGATTTACGGCAGCCAGATTTGAAGTCTTGGATGTCCTCAGAGAACGTCTTCATTTTCTCAGACTTTCTCACACGTCGTGATGGTTTTGCTCACATTCTTCTTCACAATGTCATGCCCTCCATGCAGTTATTTCAATCTGGCAGCGTAAATTTGGCACCGCGCAAGAGGTGCCAGAATAAATTTGGCGGGAGTTTTGGTTCAAATCAAATTGGACATAAGCACCCACAACACCATCTGTCAGAGAAGGATTGCAGATATGTGAAGGGCACAATTCCGTCAGAGATAAACGACTTTTTCAATTTGTAAATCTCACCCTGCAACTTTAGTTGGGAATTATTTTCTATTCATTTATGGAAAATGTATTTATCGTCATCTAAGTGAGGACTAGAGCTGAAGAGCACACTTTGCAGCACTCGCGGGACTTTGTATCACAATGCGGAACATACTGTAAATGTAGTTCGCAAATCACAACATTCTATAAAATTCAATAAAATATTCAATGACAAATTTCTTTAAATTGTTCATAAAAAATTTATGCATATGCAGTACATCAGTTTATGTACAAATGGTTTTGCAAACAATTTACACTGAAATTTGTTCTGCTTGCATTTCATTAATAAGGTCTGATGTTTTGATTGTGACCAATTCAAATGAGTACTAACTATATATAGCTCTGTTTACCCATGATGTCAGTGTTTCTAGAACAAAATGTCTTTGTACTGTCCAAAAAAAAAAACAGTACCGGGAGAGCAAACAGGGTTTTTTCCAGCCAAGGTGTTTTTCTTTATATATTTTGTATTAGAAAATTGTCCCTGTTGCCCTGGTGACCGCTTTGAATGTAAAGGGTGTTTAACATCCTGACCTTTAACTTCAGCTTTGCTCTTTCCGTTGACTCCACACACTTTACATGTTACGACTTCACACAAAATCTCACCTTATCTCCATCGCGCTCTTTCCCTCCATGTTTCTCTTTTTTTCTTTCTGCTTGTCACCTCTCTGAGTCAGGAAATTTTTTTGAGGGAAAAGAAGAAAGAAGACATTCTCTTTCTCTCTCTCTCTCTCTGTGTGTGTGTGTGTGTGTGTGTGTGTGTGTGTGTGTGTGTATAAATGTTTGTACAGAGTGTTGCTAAGCGTTGCCTTTTCCTCCATCAGCACACATAATTGGGACTTTTAGCTTGAATGGCGGCTTTTGATGAGAGATTTGGTCCAATGTTTTTTTTCTTACTCAGTGCGTTTCTAAACTCGCAGTCTCGCAATGTCTGCCATGCTGGGAGAAAACACGAGCGACCGCCGATGTTTGAACGTCCTTTAGAAAGAATTTTCAACACGGTCTCTGGGCAAATAACAGCCGTACATAAATTGATCATCAAGGGTGATTATAATTATCTTTTCATTTGACGGGAATTCAGGAGCAGAGTTTGCAGAGCATGTTTGTTTCTGAATCAAACTTCTGCCATTTGCTTTTTAAAATCTCATGAACTGTTTTTAAACATGACACCCTAAATGACTACTGATCTGGACTGCATTAATTGATTACAGTGTTTTAGTCACAAACACAGTTTTTAATTACTAGTTTCGTGACTGAAACCCATATGTGGGCGCTTGTATTCATTCCTCACAAAGATCTAAGCGCAGCTGGAGTCCCATGTGTGCGTGTCTCGCGTTGGACATATATACGGCACTGAACTCAAAGTGTGTGATGATCCTTTCTGTCCAACCTTAGATAAACTAGCTGGGTGCTTGTATAATTGGTTATTCAATCCTGACCTCTGTGGCGACTGGGAGCTGCTGCAGCGTGTTGCTTTCTGCCAAGAGCAGTCAATGTGGAGCCTGTTCTGGTGCCGCGTGCTGGGCCAGGCCCGAGCCAGGGCCTTTCCTGTGAGCCCTCCCCACCCGCATGAAGCTGGCGCTGGGACACTGGCCCTTTTGTTGTCCACCGTGGGCCTGGCTCTCCTTGTCTCATTCCCCCTCCATCTCCCCACTTTTCTCCACTCCTCCAAAACCAACCCCCCGCCCCCTCTTTCTTTTCCGAACAAAAAATCTCATTGGCTTTGCGAATATGAGATAATTGGAAAAATGGAGTTGGCCAGGCTGAGTCAGAGTGTTTTGGGCAAAAAATAGCATCGCAACGGCGAGGCATAGAGAAACAGAGAGTGAGTGATGAAATTGTTTGTGAAGTACGGAGCCCGGGCCGCCCTAAGTTGGACCATGGTGTGTGAAGAATGAAAGTGCGCTTGGTGGTGGCACATCTTGAGCAGTTCTTCCACAGTTTTAGGCCAGGTGGCCAGACATCTTGGCTACGGCTCTGCCCAGCTGCTGGAGTCCTCTGGAGCCAATGAACTTTAATAATGCCCCATAATTCACCTATTATTGTCGGATTAACTTCTCTCCCGTGTTGGCATGGCTGGTGTGGTGGATGGTGAGTTTGTGATCTCATATTCATTTTACAGATGAGTGTGTGCAACTGACACCCAGCACTTGTTTGTTAGATCTGTCTGCCGAACATCCTGTTCTAGACACAATCAGAAACATATGACTAGGGATGGATCAGGATGGTTGACTGGTCCAGGGGTTTCCAAAATTGGGTCCAGGGACAATAAAAACCAAATATGCATATTGTTTTATTAAAAAATATTTGTCTAAATATTAATCACTCTTTTTTATTAATATTACAAATATTTTATTAATGCTATTATTCATATTTTATTAGACTTTTTTTCTAACTACTGTCATAACTTGCTCACTATTTTTGGCACTATTTTTTTAAGCTGCTTAGGAACAATATTTCATATTTCAGGCATTACAAGGAAACATTCTCTTTCAATCATGTTATGTTTAATTGAAATATATCTTGGCACACTTGCTCCTTCTTTCAAACACACCCTTGCTGTGTGTTTTTCCAAGAGTCACACTGTTCTCTTTCCGTTGTACCCCTCAGGCAGTGCTGGTCCCACCAAAAATTTGCTCCCCACCTCGTAAGGGCGCATATGCAGGGTTCCACCCAGCTGCCACAAACAAGACCCCTTTACACTAATGCATACAAGCTGTGCTGCCGTATTGGGAATATACTAATGGAACCAGTCCCAAAGTTTTTGCCCTCTCTCACTTCTTTCTCTCTCTCTCTGTTATGCTCATATTTTTAATGCTGATAACATATTCACATAGCAAATATTGGATTTAAATCTGCAGTTAATATGTTTATCCTTTATCTTTATAGAACATTTTATAGCTAGAAGTTTGCTCACTCAGTTTTCAGATGGGTTTAATTTAAGTATTGAATGTATTCTGAGCACAATGTGAAACTTTAAAGGAGATATTTGTGATATTAGTGGAGTATTTAAAAATTTTTTGAGAAAAATTCTGTTAATTTAAAGCCTCAATCCATTCAATTTCATTGCTATGTAGAAGAAACAACTGGGGTATTAAAAGATATCTCATTTGTAAATATTCAGTTCACTATATTCAAATAGTTTTTTTTAATTATACTTACATGCTCATATAAAGTGGCAGGTTAGAGTCTATTCTAACAATTTCAGCATATAAAAAAAAATAATAATAATTCCTTACATTTATATAGTGCTTTTCTGGGCACTCAAAGCGCTTTACATAGAAGGGGGAATCTCCTCAACGACCACCAGTGTGCAGCATCCACCTGGATGATGCGACGGCAGCCATATTGCGCCAGAACGCCCACCACTGCTTCCTTCTTCGTCCATTTTGCAGTAAACGATTGCGCAGGTCCTCGCTGCGGGCTGTCACATAAAAGAGGGCTTTCTATTTTTATTAATAGTTAAAGTGAAGGAGCTGTCAGCAGGGACAATAGCGGCCATGTTAATAAATAAAAATAATAACTATTACAGTGCTGTGGTGAGAGAGAGGGAGAAAGTGACATACTGAGGCAGAAAGAGAGAGAGAGCAAGCAGGGGGGATAGACGGAGTGGCCATTTGTTGAAACCTTTCCTTGTCAAAGCTCTCGGGCTTAAAAGCCTCTGTCATTGTTACACACAGATGCCAGAATAGAGGAGAGAGAGAGAGCCGAGGGCTAATAACACCTGTTGTGGTGACAGTGAGACAGCTGTCAGTAGAAACAGCAGCAGTGAAGGTGATTGGCTGAACGTTAAGGGAGTGTGTCCATAAACCAAAGACTGTCTTTTACAGGCCTGAATCTGTCAAACTTTGAAGTCCAGAGGCGAGACCAGGAATGCAGAGGATATTCAGAAATACTCAAGAGACAAGAATGCACTAAACTTTAAATTGCAGACATGCCACTAAGGAAGTTTGACCATTAATCAGACATTAAATATTTGGCAAGTTGTCTTCTATTTGGCAAGTCTTTGAGTGTAAGTGTGTGCCGCCCACCTGGGGCCTGTACAGTCTATCAGTCGCAAAGACACAGGTTAGTGCTCTGTGTTTTAACTCCAGCTGAATTAGTAATGGTGCCACCTGGTTTTTACTTTGGTGGATTAGTGTTTAAGTGTGCGTGTTTGCTTTTGGATATGTTAATTTTCATATTCTGAAGGCTTTAGTGGTTAAGATTTAAATGAGAATTTTTTCAAGATACGGTTTATCATATAAAATCATATGGTATTAAACCTTTGACGTTCAAATTGCAAGCATCATGCTTTACTGTTTGAGCTACAGGAAAAAAAAAGAATGAAGATGAAGTGGAAGAGAACAGTAAATTGAATGTAGAGTTCATGTGTATGTGTATGCTAATGCTTTTGAAGATGTGAATTTCCATATTCATAAGGGTTTAGTGATTAAGATTTAAATGAGTCTGAATACATAAGTTAAATGAGAGAAAGATGTTTTTCAACATAAAATTTGTCATATAAAGATACATAGAACTGAACCCATGACCTTGCTGTTTAAGCTACAGGATGTAGAATAACAAAAAAAAGGAAAAAATGAAACAGAAAGGAAAATAAAATTGTAATTGAATGTCAAGTTTATGATTGTATGTATTTTTGCCTTTGTAGATTTAAATTTTTATATTCCGAAGGGTTTAATTAATGATTAAAATGTTATTGAGTCGGAATAAATATGTTTTAAAGATGTTTTTCAAAACGATTTATCATATAAAATAATATGGAATTGAACCCATGGCCTTGCTATTGTTTGTGTGTGTAGTTTCTCAACCTGCTAAAATACTGGCTGCTGTCATTTATCACAAATACACACCTTGTGTTTCTCTCTTCCTCTGGTTTTGTTTCATATCGCAGTTAATTGTTGTGATGGTGATGCTGGTACTGGTGTGTGTGTGTGTGTGACGGTTAATCGCATGCAGAGGGGGTGTTGAGAGTTGTTGTAATTTTCCTCTCTCTCTCTCTCTCTCTCTCTCTCTCTCTCTCTCGTTTGAGACGTCCGTCCTTGGCAGGTTAGTAATTAGTGTGTGGGGTGGAGGGGTTAGTGGGTCTGTGGGGTGTATTAGAAAAACAAAGCGCACAGCCTCGATAATGTGTCCATTGTACCCGGTGCATTAAGAGCCTCTTTGTGTTAGCTGGAGCAGTGTTTCCCAACGTTTTTTTAGTCGCGGCACCCTTTGGAAATTTTAACAAACTTGTGGCACCCTACAAAATAAATTTTGCCACAATAT
>NW_015542896.1:101451-101740 GCF_001515605.1 Sinocyclocheilus anshuiensis
TTTTAACAAACTTGTGGCACCCTACAAAATTAATTTTGTCACAATATTTGAATTTCTCACTTCGATATGATACTTTGAAAAGTATCGAAATTCGGTACAGCAGGGAGGAACTGCAGAATGTGTCATATATATATATATATATATATATGTATGTGTATGTGTATGTGTATACGTGTATGTGTATGTGTATATGTATATGTGTATATGTGTATATGTATATATATGTATATGTACAGTGGGTACGGAAAGTATTCAGACCCCCTTAAATTTTTCACTCTTTGTTATATTG
>NW_015542896.1:102045-135992 GCF_001515605.1 Sinocyclocheilus anshuiensis
GAGCATAACATAGCGGTTAGCAGATCAATGAATGAGAGGGCAGCGTTACCAGAGATGCCCATATACCACACCATGTTACAACACAGTAACACAGAAACAATACTGTACTACATCGATGTTTCCTGTCGGCTCAATTTTTGAGTGGACTTTGCTGTTCCGATTCGCATGAACGGTATACGAGTGGAGCGACTGAGTGGAGCGCACACGCATAGAGCGGGATAATATGCAGAGCGTCACACCACGTGAAAGTGAAATTAATTTTCGGTGAACTAATTTTCGGCAGCCGGAATTTCGGTGCATCTCTAATTATTGGCGACATCAGAAATGGATATTATATAATAGATGCTTTTTTGAACATTTTAGCAATTTAAAAATATTAAAAAAGGATTTTTTACACGGCACCCCTGCTCTCGACAGACGGCACCCCAGGGGGAAACACTGAGCTGGAGCATAGGGCTAATGATTGGCTAACAGCAGGTGAGGAAGCCGCTCAACTCTCTCTCTCTGTCTTTCTCTCTCTCCATCCTCTCTTCCTCCTGCCCTACTGTTGGTGCCATTAGAGAGACGGGCCTTTATTACAGCAAATGGACTTTAAATTAGCTATATTGTGATGTTGCCTGCCTGTGGTAATTCTCTCTCTTTCCCTCTCTCTCTCTCTCTGTCTCCCCTTCAGAGGGCCCCAGTATTGAGGGGCTGTTGTCTAAGGACTGGAAGGACAAGCTATTGGCCATGGGTTCTGGCAACTTTGGAGAGATCAAAGGTAAAACGAAAGACTTTGTGTCTTCATGTGACCTCAAGAGTGTATGCATGTTGTGTTTGACGGTTGATATATCAGTTGTCTCGTTTTAGTGGTATTAAACCAAAGTATTTGCTATTTCCATCAGCGATTGGGTCATAAGAGCTGGTTTTTGTGGTTCTAGTTTCGAATTGAACCTATAATCACAGTTATAATTGTTCGTATTAAATGTCACCTTAGACATCTTAAAGCATTCCAAGAGCTCAGGTATGCTAATCCACCTAGCGCTAGCCTCTTCGCCGGCCCTGGTTAATGATCTGCCAGGATGACTTGCTAAGCAACAGCCTCGCTCATGTTAGCACGGTTAATGATACATCCTGTTAGGTCACTCAGCTGTAGCGAGAACACACTCCACTATCACTTTTAACAAGCCTCCATACACCTTCCTCGCACTAGCGGCGTGTTCGCAAGGCTAACTCGAGAGTAAATGTACTTAATTAAGCGGCTCAGAAATATGTAATCATACGAAGCTTGTTCTCGCTCCTGGAGCAGAAAAGGGAGTGCCATTGATCAAGCCGTCGGTGTGGTAACCCCACTGTGTTGACATTTCAGCAAGAGAGCATCCCTGCCACGACCACCGATGACTAGCGGTTGGAAAGGGCCACTGTCCCCTCTCTCTCTGTGCATACCCTTTAAGATCAGAAATGGACACACGAATATATATAAACAAATAGGTTGTTTTAAATTAGGTGTTGTAAGCAGGCTTTTCTTAAATATTACAATAAAATGTCCTGATAGCAAACAAAAAGTCAGAGGGATGATTCATATGTTTTTAGCCAATTAGGAACACTCTCAGCCTGTGAATCATTTTGTATGTTGACGTTAGGCTTTGCCAATACATCTTTGGGAATGGATTTGTGGCTAGAGGGTGTTTTGTTGAATTTAGCAAAACGGTGGAAGTTAGCAAAACTGCTTAAATTGCTGTTTTGCTACTAGCAGATATTTTCCCTGAAATTAAACTGAGGTTGATAGTGGATCTCTACACTTAAAGGGGGGTTTTCGCTGTAATACCATAGAAGAACCATTTCGGGTTTGCCAAAGAACCTTTCAGTAAGCAGTTCTTAAAATAATTATATTTTTTCTTAAAAAGGGAGAACATTTTAATTATGTTTTTTCACTATAAATAACCTTTTGTCCAATAGAAAGGTTTCATGAATGTTAAAGGTTTCTCATGGAACCATAGATGCCAATACAGAACCTTTATGGGTGGATGGGTGCTGCATAGTGATATGGTGATACGGAAATATATCATGTATTTTCACACAACTGACGCACTGTATTGACTAGCATTCAGAACCATATGTATGCATTTATAGAACAGATGTAATTAGAATTGAACTTTATGAAGTCGACTCAATATATTGTACAGTAAAGAACCAGTTAACCACATAGGAGATTATTACAGAGCAAAAGAGACAGAATGAGAGAAAGAGAGAAGAAAAGATGGAAAGAAAAGTGGTAATGGACAATAAGAGCCCCGGGCTAAGCTCTTTCTCTCCCTCATGTAACACAGCACTGTGCTGCTTTAGGGATTTATCTTTTAAGCCCAGTCATTAATTAGCAGTGAGAGCTGCTTGACAGGTATTACATTGTTACAAATTGGTTAATTACTGTGGTTTGTGACATGAGGCAAGGCAGTAAAGGCAGCCTTAGGATGTTTAGAGAGAGAGGAAACCACTTATTGATCCAAAGCTGAACTTTCAGTAGGCGAGGTAAAAAGCCTTCGGTTGTGATTGATGAGGCTGGTGTGTTTTCTTATGTGTGTGTATAAACACTTTCTGTCAACTCTAGTCTTAGGGCATCTAGAGTATATTGTGTCAGAGGTCCATTCACATTTTAATGAGTGAATCTTACCGACTGTGTTAGGAACGTACTACAAAGCTACAAATGGTTCTAGAATAAACTAGTTGGTAAGCAGTCTGAATGACTAGTTGGTAAACCCATATACTACACATAAGGTTGTTTTTCCCTGGTGAGGAATGTGGCCCCTCAGAATGTAGAGGCTGAGAACAATGGGGGATTGTGGGGCCGTGCAGACGTGTGTCTGTGTGTGCGTGTGTTTTAACAGATATATGACCTCAGATGCACAATTGCACACACATGAACTCATTAACAGACATGTGCTCATTTGGACATTTGAACGCTTTAGGGGTTTAGCACACACAGAAACACACACATTGTTTGATTGGTGGTAGTCTGGGCTAATACCACAGTGCAATGACATCCTGTCAAGTGATTTAGTCTTCCCCTCCTGCCGTCTGCTCTGGGGCTGCTCGTATGTCAGAGCGTTCTCAGCTTTAGCCGAGGTCGGGGGTCAGCTCATGCTAAATGTGTAGCGACGGCAAGATAAACACCAGGGCGATAGCACATCTCAGGAGGAGCACATCTGCGTACAAGGCTTCCTCGACTAGTTTACTGAGGTAAAAATTCAAAATGTTTAGTTTATTTATAACATGACCTGTATATTAGGCTGGTTCCGGATTCTCTTGACCCTGATTTTACTTGTTTCTTAAGGGGGGCATTTACATACGTTTTTGTGTTTATAAACGGGTCTTTGTTGAAGGCTGTTTTTCCGAAACTGTCATGATGTTAATTAGAGCACCACTGCTCAAATATTCAAACATTACCAAATTAGCAAAAGATAAACTAGCCAGCTTCAATAATAATATAGTTTGCTGTTGGATGACCAGTAAATTAATCAACCGTTGTGACCCATTCCTTACTATCATGTCTGATTAGGACACAGTGTTTTTGTGATGAACATTTAAATAGTGCAGAACACAGAACAGTGTTATCAGTGAGTGAGTGAATGTGTGAGTGTGTGCGTGTGTGTGTGAAGGAGAGGTATGGGTGTGTAACATACTATCGTTCTCCATTTTGAACCACATTCAAAAAGAAACCTTCTGTTCTCTCCATCCCCCTATAAGTGTGTGTGTAACGTTCAGGTCCCCTCCAGCACGCAGGCAGGAGACTAAAGGTGTTTGCATACAGAAAAGTGTGCTTTAGCTTTGTTGTGTGTATAGTTGCTTCTGGGGAGCTCAGTTTTACAAAAGAAAAACAGATCTGTATTAACACATATAGTAACACACCCCTGTACACACAACGCTCCAGGACTGAGTGCCACTCCTTGGTAAATATGTATGAAATACAAAAGCACACCCAAGAGCTTCAAACACACTGTTTACCATCACCATACAAGCATGTGACCCCCATCTGCACAAATAATGTCCTCTCTTGTAGGAAAAGAGTTTGACATATGTGACAGTTTGACGTGTTCTGTCCACAGATTGCACGACAACAGCAGCAACTTCTGCAGCAACAACACAAAATCAACCTCCTGCAGCAACAGATCCAGGTGAGTCTTCATATAGATGTGTGTCCACTTGTAGACTTGTATACATGTTTTGCGTTTATGGCTTTGAAAAGGTATGTTTGTGAGATGTCACAATTCGAGTAACTTGTCACCATGACCGTGGGGTTTCATGACAATCAAACGTTCTAGTCCACCAATCAACAATCAACCCCCCTCAACCAATCATAAACGAGCATTAGCGCCGATATCCAGAATCCATTCTCATAGTCCTTTTGTAGAACAATCAAAATGTAACTACACAAACAAAGACAAAGCAACTTTATGATGAACTACTGTCCCTCTAATTTGAAGGCAATCCATAATGTATTATAACAACTGAAGTAGAAAAAATTCATCCAAGATATCTGACAGATTTAAGAAACTTTGATTAAAATATAATCATATTTAAGCAAAAGTTTCAATAAAAATGTCTAATATTAAAGACAATAATAAAGTCTAATTAACAATAGCCTATTTCCCCCCCAATTTGTGCAAGCTGTTGGGAAACAATTCTCCCATGCACTTAGAATAGCATGGGTGTGAATGTTTACATCAAATGGATTTTGAACAAAGATTTTAGGTTAAATTGATATAAATTCATTAAATTTTTAAAAGTCAATATTCTATATAGTGTTTCAAATTATAGGTCATAGCTACCTTTATTGTAATTCTAAATTTGATAACTGGCTTTACATGGAGCATAGCCTGTGACAATGCAGGACAAAACACTTGAAATTAACTTCCCAAAAGTATTAGATGTCAGCTACTTGTTTTTGTGTGGTCTACAAAGTAGCTGCCTATGAAGAGCAAATCACATTTCAAATCACTTATGAGATTCCATTTTGGTTAATATGCTGCCTATATTGGCAGTATACAGGAAGCTCAATAAGTTTTTAAAATTAGTGTGTATTTAGCACTCTCGCAAACTATGATTTAAATAAATCTTTTAAATAAATGTGTAGGTAATGCCCTAATGGCTGGTAAGGTAGCTTTCAGAAAACTAAACACAGACACTTTGATGGGTTTGTACCAGCTGACTTATACATAGGGCAGAGAGACACTGGCCTGCTTTGTATGTGCAGGTGTGAAGCGAATAAAGGCTTTGTGTGCAAGAGGAGATGAGATGAGTCTAATTTGGTTGATAAAATGAGACTTAGCCTTGAGAGGGACTCTGGCAGTTTTGGCCAGGAAGCCACATCACACTGAGACTATTCACACACACACACACACACACACACACACACACGCACACAGAGATCACTCCCGTCCACTGGACCCCTGCCATTCTCTAAATGTGTGTGTGTTGTGTGTGTGTGTGTGTGTGTGTGTTGCAGCTGTGTTTGTTTGTGTGTACATGTTCATACTACACAGTTTAGCCTGAACGTGTATGTGAGACTTACCTGTGTCTATTTCAAAATCCACATCAGCTCATGTCTGTATGTGTGTCAGTAGTAGCTGTGTGTGCGTCAGTCCCCAAAACACGTCCGCTTGGGTTTCTCTAGCCCCGCTCGTCGCTCACAGAAGCAAAGCTTCTTTTTCCCATGACTTTGCAACCTTTTCCCAAACAAGCACTTCTCCATTCAGCCCAGTGGAACAATAGTTTCTCACAGTCAACACGGAGGAGGAGGAGGAGGAGGGGGCGAGAGGAGGAGACCCTTGTTATGGGCCAATCATATATTAGCCCTAATTCACCTCCTTAAAAACATACATTTGACTTGTGTCTAGCACACAGGCCGCTAACATAGTCTGAGTAAACACTTGTGTCAGAGACAAATATAGCAGTCCTGAACTTTTAGAGTATGTTCAGAGTTTAATACAAAATGTTACTGAGGTCAAAAACCAGCTTTCACTTCCAAAAGAAGGAAAATAAGCTTTAAAGTCAACATGAAATAAAAATCAACCCTATTTACCTTTTTAATACATGTTCCTGGTCTCACTTACATGTTATTTGAAACAACAACAAAAAAAAGTTGTTTTTTCCCCCTTTTTATCACTTTTTTGCAGTCAAATCGCAATCCAACCCTTATCCTCATCAGTCGGTTTTCCTCAGATATGAGTCACATTAATGAAGTCAAATGAATTTTCAATGCTGTTTCACGTTGACTTTAAAGTGAAGGGCCTGTAGAACCTGAACTCCTTGAAGAGTTACTTCTCTCCTGAAAGACGCACATAGTTAACACATATATCCCTCTCAGTGTGGGGCCACTTCTTTAGGCTCTTGGGGGTAACATGCATACACACTCTTTCATTCTTATTAAAGCTGTGTCTCCACTCAGGACCCCTGACGGTTATCCAACCAGGAACACAGGCTCTTGGATGAAAGAAAACACCTGCCGAGAAGCTTGAGGCACACATGTAGAACCATGAGGAATGAAATGCAGGATACATATAATGCATTTCCATGCTTAACAAGAGGCGTAATGTCGAGAAACACCTGTAGGCGCTGTGGCTGAGAGCTGCCTACTGGTACAACCTGCTCCTGAGCTCCGCTGTACTGTAACACTTTCCCGCTGTCTGTTTGCTTTTCTCTCATTAGCAGCCTACTTTCAGCACACCTCCTCCAGCTCTGCAGGGCGTCGTGCTGGTGTTAGAAAATTTCCGCTACCCAGCACAGGGGCCGAGGTGAGGCTCCTCCGCTGTCAAAGTGGCAGTTAACATGAGTAGCCAGACCTCCCATGAGGAGCTGTTTACGCTGGCTAATTTGACGTAGAACGTCGGCCATTTAGCACAATGGCATTAGCCGCGGCTAAAGAAACAAGCACTGTTGTCGCATGTTTTAGCTAACTAACTAGTTTAAGTCTTCAGAAACGGTGGCGACAGAATCCGGTGGCTGGTTATAAAACACATATTAGAGTCAACCTACATTTCGGGAAAACTAACCTAATAAAGAGCTTCCACGGCAGTAGCTTATACATGTCAAACAGCATGATTGCTTTCTAACTCAATCAGACTCATTTGCTGAGCGTCAGTGCCTCCTTGAGATTGTAAATCCATTTTCCCACGGAATGAGAGTTTAAAGAAGGTTGAAGAGCAAAAAAAGAGAACAGGAGCGTTAGCGCATCAGAGTTAGACCAGGTCCTGTGCACAAGAGCGGCTAACCCAATTGGCTGTGTAATTGTTTAATTTGTCTCATTACACCTAAATGAATGTAATTGGTGTTTTTCCTGCATGAAGTAGCCGCACTGGTTCTGTGAACTGGGCTTTGTGCAGCACTGCGGATGACGGTGGGGGAGTCTCCCAACACATGTTCCCAATTGATATAAGCACTCACTTTATATTAAGAATATTTCAGGCGGCATTTTAAGAGTTTCTAAAGATTAAGTATGTAATTTCTGTATGTAATCAACTTACAAATGACTTAAAGTTGATTCTGCATGTTTCTTTGAAATTGAAGTAACAACATTGCATGTTCAACCTATATCTTTGTGGTGTCTCTAAGTTGACCTTAATAGATTGACTCCAGCTATACAATGACATTTTGGCATAGTGTAAGCTTTACACCAGATGATTGGACTTCATTTCAATGAAGAAAAGGTAACCCTGTACTCCTCCGCACAATTTAAGTAGCAGTGGACAGAAAATAAAGAATATTTGTGTGTCTGTGTGCATGTTCGGATTGTATATATGTTTAGTTTTCCTGGAAAGAAAACAGCAAGGAAAACCGACAAGGAGAATAATGTACCAGACAGACATGTCTAACATGCACATTCAACTCTTATTTGTAAGAAAAGATTTGAGCCAGAGGATCGACAAGACATTGAGCGAGAGAGAGAATGATGATGGAAATTCAACCTTAAAAGAAGGCATGCACAGAAAATTCTCCAAAGTGCTACATGTTAAACAAGGAAGCCAAAAGGAGAGAAATTAACAGATACAAAGTGTTATACATGTCCATTCCACCTGTATTTCCTCTCCAAGTGCAGAACAACTGTGTGTTACCTAAGTGACTGGCCCTGAGCAGCATATAACAGTCTGGTGTGTGCCCGTGTATGCGTGTCTTCGTGTGTTTGAGTGTGTGGGGAAGGCTTCTCTCAGCCCGGTGGTTGGCAGCTAATGGGAGCTATTTGAGGAAGGACACACAGGCAGAGGAGCAGATGGGCGCAGCGTTATGCCCACCTACAGCGGGCGGCTGACGCACCTCCTGCACTCACACCTAATGGGGGCCTAATAAAAGGCTGGCTGTGCAGACACAGGCTCGCCACTCAATTTCATTAGCCGCTAATCAGCCAAAGGTGCCCTTGGCTCACGGAAAAAGACCGTTCACTGGAAAAAAATGAGAGGCATACTTGGAAAAAAAAGAACAAAGGGTATGAGTGAGAGAATGGACATGCGTTTGCAATTGGAAAGAGCAAGGTTGTTGTTTTGGTGGGGTTTGAAAATGCCACATTTGTCTGGAAGCCGCGATCAGGCATGGAAAAAAGAGATCAAGCATTAGTCATGTGACCTCAATGCAACTCTTTATTGGTCTAGACTTCAATCAGGTTCCAACTGTGATGTTTTTTCGTAGAATATTTTACTTTTATATATAAATACAAACCTACCGTAAGAGCCGAGATTATCTAATGATACGAGACTGTGTAGCCACAAGTCAGCGTTTTGATTTTATTTATTTTTTCCAAAATTTCTACTCTATAACTACACTACACTACACATAATCCTGAGTGAGCCAAGTAAGCTCTGCCTTGAATCCAACAATAAGATAAATCATTGTTACGGTGGAGAACTGTGACAGCAAACTCCTGTAAAGCATTGTGAATGATTTAATCAAGCAAACATTCCTCAGGGAACTTTATTGCTAAAAATATTTTCTGCATATAATAAATTAGTACAACACAATATTTTAATATTATAATGTAGTTTTTAATTTGATTATTTCCTTTTTTAAATACTTTTAATACTTTTTTTTTTAAACTTCATACAAATTAAAATTTATAATTTTGCAATTCATCTCAGAGCTTGTTGGTTTGGTTAAAATCCCAATAGAGGAAATGAATGGGAAAAATGCTTCCAGACCCAAAGCTGCTATATTAAGGCCCTGATAACACACCCTAAAGTTACATCCCACAGTTGTTATGAAGTAACACTCTCATGAACATAAAACAACATTGACAGCTTCCTTTTTCAGTCATCAATGTTTAACCAGGTATATAATAAGCCGAGACACTTAATAAAGAGACTCAGGAAGTAGATCCATGTATGCAAAAGCAGATTGTTCGCACGTGTTTGTTTGAGCGTGTGCACAATTTCTATCATATCCACCAGGGACAGTCCTTTCGTAATGACGCCTGCACCAGACTGGCAATCATCGCAGGCACTCTGTAAAAGTTAATGGCCTATGCCCACGTCCACGGGGCTAATATTATGTGCCAGTCTGCAAGTACAGTGTGTGTGTGTGTGTGTGTGTGTGTTAACGCTGCTATCCAGGCGCAAATTAATTATTAGTTATATGGCTATGTGTCCCCTCTTCAGCGCGAGGTCACTGAGGCCCGCCTTTAATTGCCGGAGCATATGGCTGGAAACAGATTTTAGCGGTGGGACTCGTTCTTAACCACCGTTCTTGCACGCATTCTCAGATGTGAGCCATATTGTCAATGCTGGCAGCTATTGTTTCACTCATTTACTTCTTAGAGCAAATTACTCCCTAATAATAGCTCTACCTTAGAGTTTTTCTCTCCTCCGTGCCAGCAAACCTGTTCACACTGCATATGTTAATTATCTGCACATCTTCATTATGTTAAAAAAGCTTTAGGTTCAAGCTGTGCTGCCTGGCGAGAGGCTCTGACTCAGTTTGGTGCCAACTTTCCACTTTTTCCCTTTCTGTTTGTTTCTTTCAGCATTTTTTTTCTTGCTCTCTGTCACTCTCGAGCTCTCTCTCTTATCATATCAACTATGAAAGTTGCAAAGTTAGCGACTCTCTTGTTATCCTTGACAGGTTCTTTTTCCCTTTTGCCATCAATTTTTCTTAAGTCTGATTAGGCTGGGTTTTTTAAGGTTCTATTTTTTGTATGTTTTATGTATAAATAGATAAACAATTGTTATGTATCTTTTATATATTCTTTTTTTGATTGTGGAACTGGTCCATAGGACCAGTCACAGAGGGCATTTTAGTCTCATTTGACATTTGTCAGTTGTAAAACCCATTCAGACCAAAGGACAGATTCCTCTGCTTTCTAAAAGTTTTTAAAAGCTTTTCAAGTAAGCCATTCTTCCGACCAGAGATTTCAAGGAGCCAGTATGGAATTCCACAGCCAGCTGTTGGCTGATTAATAGAGCTTTATAGAGCTTGCAGCTGGAGTTGACACTTTTGTCGTAAGCTTTCTGGAATATTCCACGGTTTTCGTGTAAGTTATGACAGTGACAAAACTTCTATTATTGTTTAGGTGCAACAGAGTGTTTCCCTAAACTATTACTAGTTTAACAGCAACCCATCCAATCCCTACAGCTGAGGTACATTGTTCCAGTCCAAGATTATTCTTCTTAAGTCTTCTTTGTTTCGCCCTCTACTTTTAAACACGTCATGCGTTTCTGGTTCCAGCTAATGTGAGAGATGCTTTGCAGGTAATGTTAACCATTCAAGGCCTTCAATTTAAATCTCCTTTGAAAGCAACTGTAAAGTTTAGTTCTATTGTTCTGTAATTCATGATACATGTCAACTGGATGCATCAAACTGCATTAACTGGCCTGAAAATGTCAATATCAGCCTCACCTACTCTGCGTGGGTAATGCTATTTGCTACGTTGATTGAATAGAGAACAGCATGACGGTGTGTTCGAACGCTTTGAGGAGAGCCTCTAATTCCATATGCACCCACACACACTTGCTTACATGTCTATGCGTTTAAGAGAAGAGCGTGTGCTTACAATTTGCCACAAAAACACTCCTTGCTCAAAACCACCGGAGAACACAAACACATGTGTGCGCATTGGCTAGCACAAGCTATTGTGACCACAGAGCTGTAGCTCGCAGTGACAAAAACACAGGCAGAACCAGAGAAGCATATGTCCAATTAGGACTGGAAGTTAGAGCCGCACCAGCCTGTGGGGGGTCCTGTCGAAATGCAACAATAAAACACCACTGCCTCCTGATCTGGGAACAGGAGGCCTGCGTTTGTGGTTAACCAAAATGGAGGAAAGATTGCTCTGTGGTTGTAATTCAAAAACCCTCAGCCTCTGTTCATCTTAACATGTGACTGTTGTGATAAAGCGCCTCCACTTCTCTCAGAGCATGTCATTTTCATATATACTGTATTGTCACTTTTGGAGCTTTTGTGTTTTTCTCATCAGTAGAACCATCTGTCCTCTTCTTCTTCTTTAGGCCTGTGTGTCTCAAGACTCTCCCTTTGCCAAAGTCTCTGGCTTGTGTTTTTTTTCTCTTTCCTCCTTTTTTTTTATCCCGGAAACCTTGTGAAGTGGTGTGGCGAGTTGCCGAGCATGGTCCTCTGTAGAAATGGAGGCCAGCTGTTGCCAGAGCATGAAGAAGCTCCTTCAAATTACAATAATCAAGGGGACCAACTGTCCCAAGTGCTACCAGTCCACACCTCACTTGTCCTCAGGTCACAGTTGCTGGACAAGCACAAGTGTTTAAACTCGCCCTAGGTGTAAACTAGCTAGTAAGGGGCATAGTGTAACCAGCCAAAGTGTGGTCTGCCTTGCAACTTATTTATACTTAGACAGGAAGTCTAATTGACATGTAAAGCAACCAACCACAAGTCGTTCTGCATTTATAAACCGTTTAAGCCAATTCCTGTCCAATGTGGCATCAGATGGTCAATGATCAAACTGTGTGGTCTGAAGGACTTTGGTTGATCATATTTCTTCATAGTTAACCTGTTTTGGCTAGACTCGTTGTTTGTGACAAACATCTTAATTGTTTTCTTTCTATCTCTTCAGCAGGTCCAGGGTCAGTTGCCTCCACTGATGATACCCGTGTTCCCTCCAGATCAGAGAACTCTGGTGGCCGCTGCAGCACAACAAGGATTTCTACTTCCTCCAGGGTTCAACTACAAACCAGGATGCAGTGAGTATTAAAGCAGCATTTCAGTGATGGGTTGTAAAATTAAAGACTTCAGTCCAGTTTATTGTTCACACTAGATATTTCAAACCAGATTGCTGAAAGCAGAGTCTTCAACCCAATGTTGGGCAGCATCTCCCTCCTGTCTGGTGTGTTATTAAGATCAGCCAACACCACTGATGCCCATCATCTCCCGCACATGACAGACTCTCAGACTAGACAAACTCACTTGCTTTTGTGTCTCTGTATTTCTTGTTCAAAAGTAGGAACAGGAAAAAAAACAAAACTTCCTCTGGGGTTTGTGTTTTTGGCCGTAGCAGTCCAACTGTGAAGCAATGTGTTGTTTACCGCGAGAAACGAGGCGGCAAGTGCCAGCAGCGCAGCAGCAGAACACTCGCGCTCTCACGGGGGGGTAGAGTGACCTGCCCCAGGTTTCTTCATATTAACACGGGCGGCCGCCAGAACACACATCCAATACGCCTCGCACACGCCTCCGACTCCTCTCCAACTGTACGCGTGCACACACACATCGCATAGATTGCACACTCATACACGCTCATAAACGTACATCTCCCTTGTGAGACGGACCGGTCCGTATCTCCAGCTCCGCCCACTGCGCTTCACAGTTTCCCAAACAAGTCCCCCCTCCTTTTTCCTCCTCCTGAAGGTCCCCCTCTCTCCCAACCATACACCCTCTATTTCAATTACAGCCAGCAGCACCATCAAACCCTGCCCAAAATTTCAATTACGCATGTCATTTAGTTACCAATACAGTGCCTGCTCATGAGGGAGGACGCCGTCATTTGAACCCCTTAAAACCAGAGCGGAAAAAAGGGGGATGAAATCCCTCCGGTCGCAGGGTCTGGACTAAGGGAATGCTGGTTCCCACCCATTGCTCCCCGGAGCCAGGCCACAGAGCTCTTCCAGTCAGTCTGAAGATGCTGCCTTCTCGCCAACAGCAACATGTTTGCTTTCCTTTAGTTTTGCTCTTGTGTTACAGCTGTACCCGGGAGAGACATAAAATTGTTGGAATATTTGTGTTTGTTTAGGGACTGAGAAAAAGATGAGAAAAAAAGACAAAACACACACATCTCCCCAGAATACATCCTTGAACTGGGTCCAGGGCAATCTCTAACCTAGCGGATGAGTATTTTGGGGGGGAGGGAAGCAGTGTATGGGAAAAAAGTTTTGGACCCACTGATAGGAGCAAGCTCTGACAAGCTCTGACTTCCTCAACAAACCCCCTTGTACAGATACTCTACAGCCCATGGTTGCATCCAAAAGTGCTGCCCAATCAACAAAAAAAAGTTTTGGACCCACTGATAGGAGCGAGCTCAGACAAGCTCTGACTTCCTCAACAAACCCCCTTGTACAGATACTCTACAGCCCATGGTTGCATCCAAAAGTGCTGCCCAATCAACAAGTGCATTTACATGCAGTTTAAAAGTTACATTTCAGTTGGATTAAAGTAGAAATGCAGTAATTAAATTTAGTAGGCAAGATGCCTAGTAAGTCTTTGCCTAGTAAGTAATTAATTTTAATTTACTTCCATCAGATGCCATTTTTATTCTTTCCACCAGCTGCCAAACTGCATGCACAGAATGGTGGTATATCACAGGCATAGGGCACATCAATACTGGCTTCAAAACATGACCAGACACACACTCCAAAAATCATTGATTCTTCAAGAATAACAGAATTATGCTGTCACTTGTATCTGTTATACTTTAAAGACGGTCTATCTGGACATTGGGCAGATGCATCTTCTCCCCTTCTTTCTCAGAGCGCCTCTTCCAACCTCCCCTCCCTTTTCAACCAGCATCATTCCATTGTTCATCACACTTTGAGCTCAAAAAACTGCAGCACAGATTTGAGGGCACACTCGTGGTTTCTCATGTAACAGGCTTTTTCAGTGTGATGCTGATAACCCCCCTGCCTCCTCTAGCCGAACTGGACTGACCTTTACCTCACAGTCGTGTAATTATAAAGCCCATATCAGCAGGTGGACGCTAATAACTCTCGCTATTCACTCCTCATGTTCTGATTCATCTCTCCAATGCAGAGGCTCTTGTGCATGGCCCGAGGAGACGGGGCGCTGACGTTACCTCGTTAATTACCGTCCTCTCCTTATCATGCCTTAGCCTTCAACTGCTATTGTGCTTAGGGTATTAGAGCTGCAGCCACACAATCAGCCTTTCATTAGAATGGAGGGGGAGACTTCACAATGGAGGTCTTTACCGACAGAAGAGAAAGCAGTGAATCTGTCGCTCCATTGAAGGAGAGGAGAGGGGGATGGGGCCCAGACCCTGTGCATAAGTGTGGGGAGAGGAAAGGGATGGGTGATGTGTAAAAAAAAATCTAAAGATACTGACATATACCTATAATGATCTCTTCCTCAGGTGACCCTTACCCTTTACAGCTAATCCCTACGACTATGGCGGCTGCTGCTGCGGCGACGCCTGGCCTCTGCCCTCTTCAACTACAGGTAACGTCCATCTTGTGGTTTTGTTTGTTTCTGCATGTTCCTGTCTGTTTTCTTTTGCTGTGGCAACTCTGTGTGCGTTTTTCCCAACCTTTCAAACAAAATATCTTTTTCTTCCCTCGTTTTTTTCCCCCCTTTTTTTGTTTTGTGATCCCGATAGAGAACAACAATGCCCACTGTTCTCCTCAACTATTTCCCTCATGCCAACTGCAAGTTGCCATAGAAATGGGCCTTTGTGAGGGGCCGGAGCCCAGAAAGAGAATGCCGCACTGCTGGCTCTGGGGTGCTGATATTGTTCACTGTGGAGTGAAGGGTACCATAGAAACTGTTTTTAAGGGGGACAGAGCACAGAGGGACACTGAACAGAGAGCAAACATAAAAAGATATTATGGGCAGTCTGAATAGAGTCAAACCCTAATGCAGCCTCACTGTGCTGCTCTGAAATGGAAAACGCAGTAAACATGCATCTCCACGTCTGTCCTTTATTCTCTTCCTCCCTAGTTTGCTCTTTGGCAGGAGGAGAAGAGAGGGGTGAAGAGCATAAATCACCCAGATGAGGGGGAATAGAGGTGCACATCTGCTACGATACTGTGTTTGTGTGAGAATATTGTATACCGATTCACTTTGGCGCAGTATGGACGTGTTGCATTGAACCCCTTGTCACCAGGTGTTTGAGATGCATTAACCTGGGGGCCGACAGGGTTTGGGGCCAGCCCTTCCTCTCTGTTACCTCCCTCAGGCATTAAAGAGCCTGGCTAAGAGGCCAAACTCACCCTCCCACCATTAGCCAAAATAGATGCACATTAGAGTGAATTTTAAAAGGGCATTGCACATACGTACACATGCAAAGATACACACCTGCACATCTGTATCACAGATTAAACATATGTAAGAGGTATAAATGGCTCTCACACATACGCGCTTGCACCGAAACAGGTGGTATTCCCAGGTGCCCTCTGGATAACAGGTAATAAAACAGGATATTTTTTCAGTTTGTTTTTTTCAGCCCTCGCTATCTGCGCACTCACCCCGCTGTGCTCCGTATGACTGGCTTACTGCGAGAATCTTGTCCCGTCTGATTTTACCTGCTTCAGAGCTTGTATCCATATGTTCCTTCATGTTAAGATTTTAAAAATCCATGATTGAACAGCTTTGTCAGGCACAATTGGATTTCACCAGAAAAACAACTGGGAAAAAAAGAAACAACATCCAATGCCACTGTTCTCTCATTCATCCTCAAATCTCTCTTGCAACACACACACTCACAGAGAGAGAGATTACGGCTTTGTCACAAAGAAAATTATTTACTCAGGCTAAACTAAATACAGATGTCTCAGACAGAAGCACGTTGGATTTCCTCTGGGACAATTGGCGTGTCTGCGCGTCTCATCTTCAGACCTCCCAATTCGATGAGAGGCCCAAAATATTTGCTTTGGTCACTCCACAAGTCACTGTTTACTGGTTTTCGCATTCAACCCGATGTGCTCACACTTTCAATGTGGGTACAAATCTGGCTTGCAATTCCTTACCCCTCTTCTCAATGCACTTTCTGTCCTCTCAACTGTATTGTAGTTAATTTTAACACATTGTAATTTGCCTCTTGCATTTTATGTAGTGTTCAGAGAAAGTGTTCAGAGAAATTCTCTTTAGGTTATATGTTTCAACACACACACCTGCAATCGCCAAATGGACAGAGTCACATCTGTGTGAGACTGCTCACCTACACACTGGGCATTAAACAAGACCTTTAAGTGTGTGCGTCTGAGCTAGAGGCAGTCATTGCACCAGGGGTCGCTATCTTTAAAGTGTTTGCCATTAGTCACTGCAGCGGTCTTTAAACCTGGCCACAAAAACACTTTTCACAACTGCGGCCACAGTTCACACTGACCTAATATTCTATAACCAGCTAAATTAACCTGCGCAACCCACCAAAACCACACATATATAGGCTGAGGGATTGTATTGAAAAGCGTCTTGAAAATGTGGGAATAGAGAGAGAGATGAAAAAAGAGTACTGAAGAGGTATAAAGTGGGTCAATGGAGGAGGTCAGCCATCATATGTACAGGCAGATGTTAGACCATATTGCACTGGATTACTGCAGCACACAGGAGAACGAGAGAGAGAAAGCAAGAGGGAGACTGTATTTAATGCCTTTTATCAGCCGTAAGAAATAGTACATGTATTCCCATTTGTAGTTCAATTGAATTCCCCCAGCGATTTATTTTTTTGACAGACACTTGGAAGGCTGCATGTGTATTCACAGTGATAAGCACCGTGAATTCCTTTCAGATAGCAATCTGGTGGCATTGTCCGAGCTCGATGAGGTCAGTGACACTGTTAATAGATAGTATGGCTGGATTGATCCTGTCCAGCTTGCCCTATTTGCACCACAACATAATAAGCTTACAAAACATTCCCAGTGTATCAATGACAATGGGAATGGTATTTTGACTCAAAGCTTCCCACAAGCAGACCTAAAACCTGGACTGAGTACTGTTCCTTGACAATCCGAAAAAATAATTAAGCAGAAAAGAGAAAAATTATCCTACCTCACAATAGATTTTAATTTGGCTTTTGTATTTTTGTAAGCACTAGCTTTAGCACTAATTGACACTTAGGGAGGGTGATTTCTTGGCAGCAGCTTCAGTCAAACGCAACTCGTGTCAAAGTTCATCCTGCCTGGCGCACTAATCAAAACGGCACAGAACTCAACAGCCAGTGTTTAGTTTAGCACAAAAAAAAAAATAATGACAAGAATAGGAAGAATTGACGACAACAAAGAAAAAAGCATAGACGCACAATAGCCAGCGGTGACCAAAACGACAATAGCTTAGAGGATCACTCCGAACTGCTTCCATTTTGACAACAAAGCAAGATGGGAAAAGAAGCTCATAATCTGAGTAAAGCAGGTGATTACTGGAGAGCGAGCGATGTCTGTTCAGCCACATAAAGACACGCAGATCCACTCCGACGGATAGTGCTGACAGCAGCCCGTCTTTCTGCGCTCAGGGAGGGGACGGGGGCTTAGCGAGGATGGGGTGGTGGCTTTGTTAAAACATGTGTCACCAACACTAATACTCTCCAATCAGCCTTACGAGTTACAGCCCAAATGCCAATCTATCTCCTCCCGTCACCCTGCATATACACACGTACAAACACACACACATTACTTAGTGCCATCACATTTGACCTGCTAGATCGGACAGGCCTGAAATCAAGTGCAGCATAACAGACTGGTGTTGCCATTGTGATCTTTCTTGTGCGTCCTCCCTTTGTGTTGACGGTGTGTGTTTTCTTACCTTTGTCACCTTTAAACACACACACACACACACACACACACACACACACAGAGTTCTAGTTGGAGAATTAGAGCTGGCCTAAGACTCCTCTGTGAGGATTAGCAAAGAGAGAGAGTGAGAGAGAGAAGCAAGGGGAGAAGCTTTAAGAGTTCAAAAGGACGCAGCTTGACTGAAGGAGTCAAGAGTCCTATCAAATCCCTCACAGATACACCCTCCCCCATTCAGCACCTCTGTGTGTGTGTTTTTGCACAAGGCTGACATTTAAATTCCTCTGTTACATCCCCACTTTTGAGATCAGCCACCCATTTATCCCCCATTCTCGCTGCGTGTGCATACGTGAGCCCGTGGGCACTTGAGGGGCATTGTGCTGTCACTTCCTGTTTGCTCCCGCTGACGATGGGGTGGCAGTGCTTTGAGCGTGTTCAGTGGCAGCCCCTGTTGGAAGTGCAGTGTGTGTGTGTTGGTCTAGTAGTTGTGACTGACAAGAGCTGGCCCTGTAATAGAACTCAATTCAGAGAGAAAATAAAGCAGTCTGATGCAGTGGACTGGACATGGAGCATCTCCCCCTCTCACGCACACACATAGGCAGGGCACGCTCCGACAGGGGCCGTATGTCACGCTCAGGCACACACACAACCAGGGGCCTTGGTTGGAGTAATTGAACAGAAATGACCTGCAAGAGCGTTATTTCATGTCCTGCTCCCCTGCACAGACTACAACTTACAACTGAGGTCACCTCATGATCAGAAAGCCTAGAAAAATGTGTGTGTGTGTTGAGGTAGTGTATGACTGTGCAACCAGAGTAAGGAATAAAAATAGAAGTAATAACCGACTGACTGTACAGAGCTGAAATTATTTTGATGTTAAAAGAGTGATACAAGAGATAAATGAAATCAATTTTGTAGGACAAAATCCGATTATAATGTTTAGCAGTGGAATAAATTAAGCCTAGAAAAATGTGTGTGTGTGTGTTGAGGTAGTGTATGACTGTGCAACCAGAGTAAGGAATAAAAATAGAAGTAGTAACCGACTGACTGTACAGAGCTGAAATTATTTTGATGTTAAAAGAGTGATACAAGAGATAAATGAAATCAATTTTGTAGGACAAAATCCGATTATAATGTTTAGCAGTGGAATAAATTTTATATGAATATTTGACCATGAAATGTTGCTGTTGACCAGTCAGAATCTAATATTCCAGCAGTGTATAATTCTTCAATTTAAACAGCATATTGTTTCTATGCCAGGTTTCTAAAATGTTATTTTAATGACTTATGTTAATGTCTAATATTATTGTAGACATCTAATTTTACTTACTGTAGACAAACATTTTTTTTGAAATATTGGCCATAACATAAATATAACTGAATATATATCAGAGATTTTTTATATATCAAAGTACCCCTACTTTTAGGCATACAGTTAATATAGCAGTGTCCTGTTTTTGAAGAAAAAAATCTGTACTTATTAACTTTATTAGCTCTCTGAGGTGCAAATTTGGGCAGATAAAAGCCAGTGTGAGTGGATAGAGATGTTCTGTATGGAGATATGTCTCTCAGCATGATGGTGTGTTAATCTATGTGTGTTCTCATCTGATAGAAATATTTAATTCTAGCAGATACAGCCGACAGAAGATTGTGGAGAATGTGCTGTCGCGGTTGAGAGAGAGAAAGAACTGGCATGGACATTTGCATAAACCAGTCTTTGTTTCCTGTTGGTGGCTGGCAGCCAGAGACGAACAGAAGGACGGAAGTTTTACTCACAAACAGCCACTCGCTTCCAAACCTTAAAGAGAAAAAAATACAGTTTAAAAAACAGCCCGTCTCTGCTGCTACTGTAAACACAGATTTGGTTCCTCATCTTTTCCCACAAATACAATAAAAGCCCCTCTCTCTCTTCATTCTTAGCTTTCCTCAAAGTCCACAAAATTGCACATGAAAGCAGCACAAACTCACTTATTGCAAGAATTGTACAAACAGCTTCGGGAATATATTTTGCGTGATGTCCAGCCACTGTACTGTCTGCCTGTTACCGTAGAAACATGTGCTCTGGTCCACAAATACATTGTTGAGGAGCACATCACTGAGCTCCACGTTTAACAGTTGGGTTATGTTATTGCTTGAGGTTGAGTAATACATGTTTGTTTGAGGGGTAATGCAGATATCAATATCTAAAGACCTGATAAGCCAATAGAATATTGATATGTACATATAAATATGCATGACAATAAATTTTTTTATTTATTTTTAGTATTTTATTTTCAAAATGTTCATTATCTGTTGATGAAGCTAATATGATTTTGTACTGATGAAACTATTAGTCAAGTGTTCATAGTTACTTTAATCAAAAGATCAGCCAATATATTGGTCACTAATGAATACATTTTAAACAACAGGAAAAGAAAGTAGCAAAATGTTTGTTTATTTTGTCAAATGGCAGTATGCTGCATTTCATTGAATAATGCTGGCAGATATGTTTTCGAGTTTTAAGAGTGCTTTCTCATGAGTCCTTCTGTCCTGGTGTGCGTTCTTAAACGAGTAAAAGAATCAACGGGGGGTCTGGCGTTTGTTTCCACTCCCAGTGGCAAAGAGCTTCACAACTTCTCTCTTTACGTTAACACATTCACCAGTTTTTCACCTTGAGAGGCACTTTTTTCAGTCTTTTCTTTCCTTAGTGAATATGACCCTTACGGTGAGTGTGTTTTTTCCCAGGATGCACCTTGGCGGGGACATGTCTCACTCAGGCGTCTGCTAGCTGTTAGCGTGGCCCCTTGAGGCCGGATGGTGGAACATAAAGTGACAGCTCTGTCCCCTCAGACATAAACAACCATCAGCCCTCTCCACTAATGGCCAAACCAGCTTTTTAGCCTTTTTTTTCCTTTTTGTTTGTTTGTGCATTCTATGTATTCATTTATTCATGGACCTTTCTCTCTTCTTCATCCACTCTTCTGTCCCTTCTCCCTTTGTCTGTCCTCTCTTTTTTTTCTCTTTCTATCTCTCTCTGTCTCTGAGCAGCAGTTGTATGCAGCTCAGCTAGCTGCCATGCAGGTGTCTCCGGGGGCCAAACACAGCACAGTGCCTCAGGCCAACCTGGCAACCGGAACACACTCGCCCACCAGCGGCCAGAGCGAGAAAAACAGAAGCACCCCGCCACCAAAGCCCAAGGTATGTGTTTGTGGATGCGTATTAGGCTTGAACAACTGCGTACATTTACCATCCATAGCTAATAGTATTTGTATGCACTGGTTTTTATGTTTTTTTTTGGTTGATTACCCATAACTTGCGCAAGCTGGCACTATGCCCTCAATACTCAGTGCCTTGCATTGTTCCATTTCAAGTGCTTTGTTATGGCAGCTTCTGAAGGTCCTTGGTCCTCGAACCTGAAGTCTAGCTACCACCGCTGTGTTGTGCTTTTTCCGATTGCATATAAGTCTCTGAGCAGGTATCTTTCCCTCCGGCCAGCATGGCAGCAGGAGGCCGGAGCTATCTGAGTGGAATAAAGCTCCATGAATATCAGGCAGAGCAGAAATAAAAGCAGCCTGTCTGTCCTCTCTTCCCTCCTGCTGGGCTGGTCATTCTAGACGCCCGGAAACCCCTGCAAGCCCATTCTGTCCCGCTCAGCAGTACAATAGCTGGACCGTGGGGTGGCCAAGGCTGGATAAGCATGTGTGAAGGCCTGTTGCCCGCTCCCTCTCCGGCCTTGAGCCACAGCTGAGCCCGATGCTTGTTTGGATAGGGAAGAGAACAGACCTGGAGCTCAACCACATGCCTGTTGCACAGAGGAGGAGCTCAGGATATGTTTCCATCCGTCAATCTCAGTGCAAAGCTTTGGCAATCCCCATCGATTGGGTCTGGCCCCATGCAGCTCACTGTGTCAAAGGCTAATGAAGGCTGGTTTCCTCAAATATTTGGTCCTTTGTTGTCACATGACCAAATAAATGGAGAGAAAAAAAGAGGGATAGGGATAATACAGATAATTGACAGTGCCGCCTGCACCTGCTAGACCTCCACAGCTACTGAGCCATGAGAAAATGACCTTTTCCTTAAATATATTGTCTCTCATATTCCGTCAAGTATCTCAAAGTGGAGTCAGAGTCCTCCGTTTTTCTTTCTCTACCTCCTGTTTCACTCTCCAATTATTTCCTCAATCACGACTCTCTTGTTCTCTCTGCGTCTGCAAGCTTTTGCCATCATGAAAGGGCAAGCATGTATATTTCAGGGTTGCTGCCCTGGGGTAGTTGCCACTCTCTCATTTTAAGACGTGTGCCATGTGTCAGACAGCTGGTTGGACTGAGGCATACAAAGCTTAAGTGCTTTACCCCGGGGGGAAGCCTCACAACACAGGTGCATCACAGTCACTATATCACAGTTTTCACTCTGTGACCTACTCAAAATTCACACATCCAGACCCTCACACCCTCATTCCTTCACTCAGGCTCAGTGCTGCCACAGTTGGCTTTAGGATTTCTCTTGAAATTGCTATATATATACATATACAGCTAAATTGTATGGTTGGTTAACATTCTGACCTTTGACACTTCCAGTGTAAACACCTTCAAGCTGTCACTTCCAGTATTGATACAATGTTATTGTTAATTTCTAGGTGTTTTTTTTTTAGTTTTTGGATTTCTAAGTGACATATGTCATTTTATATGAGATTTAAGCTTATTCATTTTGTATTTGAGTTGTCTCCTCCTGTAAAATGTGTATGACCGATCTTAAAGCTAGCTTTCCTTCTCTCACATGGTTTTGCCAGTCTTCATTAGTTCTCCCTTCACCAGCTTCATTCTCTTTGGCTAACATCCCACCCAAGGATTTGCTTCTCGAAGAACAATCCACCATCGGGGCGGGAGGCAGGCATTATCTGTCATAAATATTCAATTTTATTCAGTTTACACCCGACACAATATGGGTCATGATACAGTATTCTCCTCAATCTCGTCTTAGTGTTCTCATTGAGAAGGGTCTTTTGTGTGTCTCCCTTACGATGGAGTCCACGTCCCACTGGTTCCATTTCCATTGAGAACAGCGCTAATGAGGACAATCCTGTTATGGCCCATCACAGCACAAGCAGTGAGGGAAAGGTCTTAATCAAGCTCTCCAGACCTCAGAAGCTCTGTTCCAAAACCTAGCATGCTGCCTACTGCCTCTGAAAGAGAGCGAATGTCTGCTCGCACTACTGCAGACGCAAGACGAGGAGAGACAGTTCTGTGAGAGGTATTTGTCCTCTATGGCTGCTGCAAATGCTTTTGTGTTTCTGGCAATTCATGACAGACGGAAAGGCTCTAGAAACAGGTGTCGGTACAGATGACACACTCCCCATTTTAGCACATATAAGATCTCACCACAGTGGGAGCATGATAGTGACCTGAGACTCACTCTGCCAGGCGAGGTTGATTGACAGCTGTGGCTTGAGCGAGGGCTGGTGAGGTCATTAGAACCTGGAGGTCTGCCTGTGTGCCCACATGCTTCTGATGTGGTTTCAATAAGGATCTGTGAAGCTGTTAAGAACAATAGTGAAGACAGAAAGGTCTTGATGGCAATTAAGACAGGTTTAAGCCTTCAATGCAATGTTCTAATGATGTGCATGGGGCAGCATCTGTCGTTATGAGATCTAATTGGCTCTATGGTGCCTTCTCTGATGTGATTACAATGTCAGCAGGGTTGATATCTGGGTACTAGTCATTTGCACGTATGAATAGATGTCCACCACTGGTAACCTGGAGGCAGACAGGCAGTGTTGTTTTTTTTTATTATGTAAATTGACATCTGTGAACATTTGAAGCTGGAATGTGTGCATAAAATAATTATTTGTGCTTATATTTATGGAATGCTTGGCCATTCTGTGTTTGTTTGTATGCTTGTATGTTTTTTTCTTATCAGTGCGCAACATGTTTGGTAAAAGTGTGAATCTTCTCACTTAAGCATGTTTCTTTACATGGTATGCTCGCTTTGTCCCTGTTCTCTTGTTTGATTGAGCATGGGTGTGCTGCATGTTTATTGTGCCATGGCACTGCGCAACATCAATCCAATTTTGGCAAGTTTTTCAACTGGCCTGCGCAACAACAATTACTCTTACCTTTCCTTGTGGCCTGGCTGCATCTGCTGAAAACCTACATTTCAGCGTGCGGTCAGCTGATTTGACCCCTGCTGGGAGATTTGATTGGGTCCCAAGTCTCTGAGGAGAAAAATCACACCAGGCCAAACGTGTTGCTGTTTTGCAGGACGAGGGCGCTCAGCCCTTGACTCTGTCGTCCAAGCCTAAGGCATCCGAGTGCAAGTCACCCACCTCCCCCGCTTCCCCACAGGTCCCTGCCCTGAAGCTGGGCCCCGCGTCCCTGAAGCACAGCGCCCCCTCCAGCATTGGAGGACCGCCATCCAGACTCAGCTCCATAGGTACCCACACCTCCACAGTTCATTGCAATTCAATAAACACACACAAATCGCAGCATAACCTGCTTAATGTTATTACATATTGCCCTGAATGTATCTCTCAAGAGCATTTCCTACTCCCTGGATATGTTTTTCTGCTGGCACAGACTCTTGTATGAGACGGTAATTGATGTTACATTTTTAGGTTTGTAGAATTTAATTTTGCCTGAAGGGCACATTGTCAAACATTTATTAGTCTAAATGGTGGGGGAGAGCTTGTTAAGCAGCTGTGTTTGGAAGCGAAAAAGAGCAAGACAGCGGATGGGAAGGTTTAGCGGCGTTTATTTCTGTTGTTTAGAGGTGCTGAATAGAGCAACACAAGCCTTCCTGACAGGCTCAGAGATTAGACAAGCCTCTTACACAACTCTGTTACCACCCACAGCACAAACAACATACATTAATAACACAATAAAGCAATATTCTCCCCTCCCCTTGCTTCCCCTCATCACAACAGTTAGCCATTTCAGACGACTTCCCTGTAATCGCAGTGTTTTTCAACAAATCCTGGGATTTAATAGCAGATTAGTGGATTTGCCGCCCAGATGTTTTTTGTTCTGAAAAATGGATTAGGAAGTAAAGTTTTCACTGGAATCCTTTGGAACATGACGCAGTGAATGGTTCTTTAAATTTGAGAGTGCCGTATGTCCCATGATTATTCCATCTGGTGCACATCTTTAAGGGGTCAGGAAGTATTGTGATATCAAAGATGTATTCAGAGCCCCACTTAACATTCTGTTTGTAGATGTATGTGTTTATCTGGATGTATATTTATATTTCAACTTGACAGATCCCTTTGCACGCCCTTTTTTGTGCAATTTCCTCATCTTTCCATCATCCTTGTTCTCCACCTCACTTATCTGTTTGACCTTGCAAAGTGACATCTGTCCTGAGACTTTCCAGCATGCCCGACCCCATGCGTCCCTTTCTTTTTGTGTCACTGTCACCACAAAAACACAACAGGGGCTGTCAAGGACTGTGTCCTCTAAGGCCATCACTCTGCCTTGCTTTTCCTCAGAAGCCAAAAAGAAAGTTTCTCTCTTCAGGTCACTGTAATGTTAAGTGTGATATACTGTTTATGTTTTGTGTTATTAAGCTGATAGTCATCTCTTCATTAAACAAGTCATTTTAAATGTAAAACAATCTAATAACCATCTCTCTTTAGTGGGGTCAGTGCTCTCAATTAACACTCCAGACATTTTTTTACCCCCTATTAAATTGACTGTCAGGGAGTGTGCTGGCTCCCACTCACCCTGTGACCTGTGGCCACTTTAGCAGATTCCTGAGATATGACTTTTAAAAGAGTTCCCTACTCTGTCATTTCAAATGAAAGCATTTAATCCATTCTATCCAGCATTAGCGACCGGATTAGGGCAGATAAAGACTCATAATCTAGCATAGGTCTTTGTTAGATCTATCCTGGCAAGATAATGCTGCACCACACACATACACTAGCCAACAGATGCGGCTAACGGCTTGGGCGGTTAAGCTGCTGAGAATAATACAAATAATAGCCATGAAAAGATGGTTGGAAATATCTTTGATATGCTCAGAGGCAGATTTTGCGGAATGGGCCAAATTAGGCCGCTTATGGCTTTGATATAAGTAATCTCCTCTCTCTCTTTTTTTTTCTTTTAAGATTTCCATGAGCTTTGGTCTGAATAAAAGCCCAGAGAATAGTAGACAGAGAGAAAGAGAGAGACACTGCATTTATATATCTGGGATATAAGACAAATTGCACATTTTAACAAATCTCTCAGTGTAAAAATGCAGATTTGGGAGATTTTCATCAGGCGTCAGCATCACCAGTTTTCAACTGGATCTCTAATCTTTTAGTTGTGTGTGAGAGTATTGCTCTGTTCCAAAACCTAGTAAGCTGCCAACAGATGCAACATTTTAAAGCAAAGGCTATCTACAAAGGTAGGCGCCTTAATTATACAGCCTCTTTCATTAGCCGCTTTTCCACCGAAATTACCTGGAACAATTTGTCCCAGGAACTTTTTTTCCCCCAAACCTGTTGCTGTCTGCGTTTCCATCGCAGTCTAAAGTACCGAGAAGATTAGGCAAATTGTCTGGTGACGTAGGTCTGCGCGCGTTTCTCAATACCAAGTATGCAAATTTCGGACTTGGTCCTCGGTAGTTCGGACTTCGCAAGTTCGACTCGGGAGTGTGAACTCCCGCGGACGGGATGACGCAAGTCCGGTAATTCTGAAAACAGCAGCGTACTTGATAATGGCAGTCAGCTCGCCTTGGCTACTGCATTTTTCCTCACTGTATTTAAAATAAGATGAAATATCATATCAAACACCGCTGCTTTTTTTTTCATTTCATTTAAACTTATTAATAGCCGGAGAAATGTAGTTCAGGGAACGTACATGCATTACAATGAAATGAAATATTATATCAAACAGTATTGCCTCTTTTAATTTTCATTTTAACATATTAATAGATTAATAGAATAATAGAAAAAAGACTAAAGATTACCTGTAAGATTTACCCAAAACAAATTATCTTATGTTTAACCACTACAGAGACATCAGAGCCAGCGGCAAATGTCAGAAGGACTAGCCGAGGTTAGGCTGCTCTCGTCGGGAAACATGAACACTGAGCGTCCGCTGATCGCGTGGAGCTCACGTCTCCGAAATCAGCATAGCACATTTTCAAACAGGCGCTGTCTTTATAAATAAACCACAGATTTGAGTTTTAAACAACTACATTCTCGCCTGAAATACTTTTAAAACTACATTTCATGACACAATAACAGTAATATTTTTTTTTTAATTATGTGAATATGGTGGTTGAAATACAATGCTGCGTGAACTCAAACAATCAGCATGCTCAGCGCCCAAGTCTCGCCCCCGAAAGTTTCGGACCTTTGAAAAATGCAATCACAAAATGCATTGCGACAAGAACAAAGAAAAAATAACTCAATACATTAGACAAAGCGAGAGAAATGTTGATTACAAGTAAGCTTTTTAAGCAATATTAAAAAGTTTAAATTGTTTTTAAATAGTTTAGTGTAATTAAAGCATTATTTTACCCAGTCTGATTTTTTTTTTCTTTTTAGAGTTTTGCAGAATTACATTGTTGTTGATTATGTAGGCTGTAGACAGCAAGGAACAGAGCTTGTGTCTGTGTGTGTGTGTCAGCTACAAGAATCTGTTGACATTTTCTGCATTAAAGAAAAATTCAGATTTTATGTTCAGCTTTTCCACATCATCATATTATATTTACAGACATTAGGCTACTAAACCACTGATCTCCAACCAGTTTTCATTATTCTAGCACTCCATGTTTAAGGAAAAAAATCTTTTAAAAATCTCTTTCCTATGAGTGAATATTAAGATCTGGCCAAGCTAAGTCACAGAGGTGGTAGTCAAATGGTCAGTGTGTGTATGGTAGGTGACCTCAGTTCTAATGTGTGACGTCCGGAGAGCCAGCAGTTTTAGTATTGGGTGGCTTCAATTTAAGTCCATATATTGAATTTAAATACACTTTATGTCAGTGAGTTTTGACTAGTTTTAATTCAAATGGCAAGTGCCAAAATTGTTTCTTGTACAGATATTAAACAGAAATGTGTTCAAAATCAAACACTGAAATTGATATTACCATGAAATTCTTATGCCCAACTATGTGCAAAATTGCTAACGGGGAATGGAAATTGGCAATTTGGTAAATGCAAGAACCATTTGAAAATGACTGCTTGACATAAAGACATATTTATGCTTTACCTGTCTGTTGTCTTATGCCTGTGCTCTGTCTCACTCATACCTGTCATGCTTTCAGACCTGCTGTCGTCCATCACCTCCGGCGGCTACCTGAACGACCATGAGGCCGTGACCAAAGCTTTCCAGGAGGCCCGACAGATGAAGGAGCAGCTAAAGAGAGAACAGCAGGTTCTGGACGCCAAAGTAGCGGCAGTCAACAGCCTGAGCCTCAACAACGGTCGATCAGAGAAGGTTCGATTAACTCTGGTCTTGCATTTACAGACTCTCTCGTTCTTTCAATTTGTGAAGGAAAAAAGTCTGCAGATCCCATCCTGCTCATCCCCAATGAAGTTTAAAACAGGCAAAACAACACAAACAGAAGCGTTAATTACAACAGAATGTGTTTATCTCTGAACAAAGCTGTTTCCCAAAGCTGTTCTTGTGAAGAGGAGCAGTGGAGGTGACTAAGATTTGAAAGCTCTTTTGTTGTACACGATGGTCGTGTCTGGGAGGCAGGCTGAGGGCAGGCAGGGCGCAGTGAACGGGACGCTAATTTCAATGGCGTAGCTGATGCTAATGTGAAGTGACTGGAGTGACTCCTCGGCTGTGCAGCTAAATTGGGCTTGTTTGCTAAACACACTGGAGTCAGCTGGTCCACGAGCCACAGCACAGGAAACGCCTTCGACCACAGATAATAAAACACACTCACTTTCCAAGGATTTTCATACAAATGCTTTAAAAAGCCGAGTATGTCAGTAAACAAGCATTAAATTATGGACAGTTTTGCCTCGTCCATCTCTAATGGCGTGCGTGTGCACATCAGCAAAGGAAGACGCTTGTATATACACAGGTGTCCTTGCTTCCTGAGCTTCTCTGCCGCACAGAGATTTGGTTTATTTCATAAACCTTTGTGTGTAAATTCATATCAACATCTGCGAATACACAGTAGGTAAATGCTTAATATAAGCATGTTTATGGGTGGTGCGTTGATCTCTGCTTCAGTTTAGCACACACGCACGTTGGTGTTTTTTTTTCTTATTCTCTCGACCAGGCTTAGTGGCTGTGCTGATTGCTACTAGGTTAATGAAGGTGCATTAGGAATAATCTCCCAGGCACTCTATCCTTATTATGATTTACCACAGATCAGCTGCACTTTACCCTGACCACAGCTTTACACCCTTACACACACCGCCCTCCGCACTGCACTTGTGCACACGAGGGGTTATTTTTGATTAAGGCCACACATTCGAATGCTGAAAAAAAGGTCAGATCAGTTGCAGTAAATATGAGGGCAACACACACCTGAAGAGAAGAGAGTGTGTTTTCAATGATTTCTGTCTTACAAAAAGTGGATGAATTTTCTTTTCTGTATTTGACATTTTACAGGTTGAACCAGGAAGTTTTAATACATTAAATGACTTAATACTTACTACTTAATAATGACTTTAATACAAAAATAGGGTTTTGTTACATCACAGCTATGACCCATGATTTGCTTCTTACTAGGCTTAGCAAGGGGGTGAGGGGTGATGCATAATAATAATAATCAGAGAGAATCTGATTGGACAAATATCTGTAATGCAGGATGAATCGTGTATTTTTTTCCATTTTCTTAGAAGAGATAAATTTTTAAATGTGCATTTCTGTTGATGATTTTTTTTTTTTTTACTTTTAGAAGTACAGTAAGAAATAGATGGCTTCAAAGCTAACAGACAGATTAAAATCCTCAACATTCAATTTTTGAGTCTGGATTGCAGTGGTTTGTGCTGAAATGCCACATGGCAAAGTGGCACAATTGTTCTTTCACTATTCTTTCCCCATTCATACATATATATATATATATATATATATATATATATATATATTAATGGATTGTGGGAGATAAACAAAGTCAATCGTCTATGAGATGGAGTTTTAACATCAATCCAAACAAAAGTTTAGCTGGTTAGCATGGCCCAGTTAGCCTCTGCTGGTACATGTTGTAACTACACCTGCTTTAAAGCATCTTTCTCAATTAACGCCCATTCAAAATTAGTTATGTATTCTGACAAAATATAATTTGTGCAAGTAGATGTTTTAGCAGTGACGGTTTGTTTTTGAGGGCTCCTAAAAGTACCAAATATACTTGCAATTAAGATGAATAGGAGCGTTAACGGAGAGCTTTTGCCAGATATTACAGACCTTCTTGTGTATAAAGCCTAAGTTTTCATTGTTGTCACATTATCAAACCTGATCATCCCTCTATGTCTCTCTCTCTCTTTCTCTTTCTCTGTCTCTCCGGGGAGAGATTCTCTCTCCATTACACATTCATTTAAACCCCACTCACTAACTCAGTCTGAACAATTAAATCTCGATGGCTGCGAAATGGTGTAATGCATTTCATTACAGAGTCGCAGAAGGCCCGGGTCACTCTCTAATGGTGAGGACTCTGTCTGCAAGTGTGTTTTAAACGTAGCGTGGATTCAGGATGGAGTCTAATTGACTAATTAAGCCCCAGATGCGGCTCCGGGGGCGGTGACGGAGGGTGTGCATGTTTAGAGAGAGCAGGGGTGTTGTTGAAATATGCAGCCCAGCTACATTAGCCATGTAAATGCATAGTAAATCTCTTTTTATTGGGTGTAATAAATACCCAGGAGGCTGTGCAGTCCAGCCCCGCTCTCATCTCTGGAGTGCTTGCGCTCTCTAATGCACTGACCTTAAGGCCAAGCGAGAGAGACAGAGATCGAGTGAGTAAAAGAGCGAAAGAATACGTCTAAATAGATTGCAGGTGGCATCCAGGCTACTCGTTTTTGATGGATAAACATTAATTCACATTTTCATTCATTTTATTATTTTTTTTCTATGCACTTGATTTGTCAGTTCATTGGTGTTTATAGTAATGAATCTGTTGATTTGTCGATTATGAATCTAACTGGATTGGTTGTATGTTATGTGTGTACAGGATAAAGCCGCTCTTGAAAGCCTGAGCCAGCAGTTAAAACAGTCTGAAGAGAGCAAGTTCACTCACGCAATGATGGACTTTGGCATCAGTGGCGATTCAGATGGTAAGATACTCTTTTACGGCCCATCATAAATTCCTCTCTCAATTTATTTTATTGTATAATCAAAAAGTTCAGTTTAAAGTCGCATGAAATAAAAATGTACATTTTATTTTTATTGATCTTATTGTGAACAACTCATCCATACATATGTTTTATTATTAATTTTTTTGACCTCGTAAATTTTCATTAAAAAACTAATTCGGCTCCATAAATACACCTTTTCTTGGATTAAACCAGGACCATGTCCTAATTTTTTGTTAAATATTTTTTCGATTTGTGCTTTTTGTTTGTTTGTTTTATGATAATCTGTTTTACTTGGATGTATGTCATAATATGGAAGAAAATATTTTAGGAGACTTTAAAGGGTTAGTTCACCCAAAAATGAAAATTAGCCCATAAATTACTCACCCTCAAGTCATCCTAGGTGTATATGACTTTCTTCTTTCAGACGAATCCAGTCGGAGTTATATAAAAAATTGTCTTTGATCTTTCAAGCTGTTTAATGCCACTCAGCGGGTATTGCATGCTTCAGTCCAAAACAAGTTAAATAAAAAGCGCCCATCCATAAAAAAAGAAAGTATCTGACATGGCTCCGGGGGGTGAACAAAGGCCTCCTGTAGCTAATCGATGTGTTCTTGTAAGAAAAATATCCATATTCAAAACGTAATAATCACTTTAATGTAGCTTGCGCCAACAGTTGTATGCGGAAGCAGCTCGGGGCGGATGACGTATGAGGTTGGCTTTGCGCATGCGCCGCTCAGAAGTGACGCGTGCGGAAGCAAAGGGGAGAGATCAAAACAAAACAACGGTCACTTATTAGAAGTACAAAATGAGGATTTGGTTTTAAAGAGCTCCTAAGTGTTTTATAACGCTGGAAAATCTGGTTTTAATAAGGCCCCACTCGCTCAATTGTTAACAGAAGGAGTTTCCCCTTTCCAGTGCTGGGTGCATGTCAGGGCCAGTGGTGACAGCTTTTTCCCATTAAACATACAGTAGTACTGTGTAAATTAAACACAGACTCACATATACACACACATAACACCCTGAACACACATTTGCTGGAGTTTCTGGGACCGTGGTGTGTGTACACATTTGTGTATGTGTTCACACATCTCTGTTAATGAGAAATAAGAGACACAGGCCACAGGTATGCCTGTTGAGCTCTGATAATTAGATGGAGTGTGTTAGTGGCCCACTTAACCCACTGTCACCTGGAATAATGTTAAATGTCACCAGTGTGTGTGTGTGTGTGTTTTGGAGGGCAGAGAGCACACTGTATTCTTCTCTGTTTGACATCAGCTCCACTCAAAGGTACTCATTAGACCAAACAAAAACCCTCTCTTAGTGCAAAGTGCCAGTTCTGAGGCTAACGATTGGCAGTTAAAAGCGAGAGTGTATTAGAGATGTGCAAAATTGCATATTTTAAAAATCGAATAGTCACTGGGTTGCCTGAATGATTAGTCGTCTAATCTGTCTTAAAGAAGCTCTGTATAATTAGTCTGGATTTGAGTTCATCTGACCCCGATCTGCCGCGTTTTCCTAAATATTTATGGCTGTAGCGGCTAACCCATGTCATTCTGTCTGAATCACAAGTGTGCATGCATGAGGTGTGTGTTTGTTCTCTAACACCTTGTTGTTCCTGCAGGTTCTCGTTGGAAGGCCATGACCAACCTGGAAAAGCAGCCATACTATGAAGAACAGGCCCGTCTTAGTAAGCAACACCTAGAGAAATACCCAGACTACAAATACAAACCACGGCCCAAACGTACCTGCCTAGTGGATGGAAAGAAATTGCGCATTGGTGAATATAAGGCCATCATGCGCAACCGCAGACAGGAAATGCGCCAGTACTTCACCGTAGGGTAAGTTTCGTTACATAACACCTTCCAGTAATGTATTCTTTTAAAGTAGGGATGCTCCAATCCGCCTTTTTCGCCTCCGATACCGATACCGATCCGATACCAATGAAGTTTTTTTCCCCCATTTAAATAAATGTAGAATTTATATATCTCTGTGTGTGGAACTGATAATCATTCTTTCACAATCTACTAGATACAGACTACTTCATTATAAAGAAAAATAAAATAAACAATAAATATGAAAAAATATAGGCCTATGTATATTTATAATCTATGACAAAAATTTATCATAAACTAGGTTAGTGGATAATTCGGCAGCAAAAGTTATTCTAGAAAAATCAGTGCACAATAATTTTAGAAATCCAAACATTTAGTGAAAAAACAATATTTTGTGGGGAACAAATAAAAGTGTTGCACTAAATATGGTAAAATGTTACACATTGCTATTTGTATTATAAAATCCATTTCCATTAAAAACATTCATATATATGTTTAAGCATATACTATAAAATTAAAATACATTTCTTTTGAATGTATAGCATATTTTTTAATAAGGCAACAACATATGATAGATATGATAGGACAAAACAAATACAGTGCAGCACGAACTGTTTTTATACAGTCTTTCTTTTAACAGTTTTAAATTTCAGTTACTGTGAGCGTTAAAAACTATTTATAGTCTCTTCTTCGCCTGTGTTTTGTTCTCACAGACACCCGGTAGCAAGTTACAAAACAACATTAAACTCCGGCAAGAAGATAAAGTCCTTTTTGCAAAATCATAGACATGTATTTACAAATCAAGTATAATGGGAACACAGAATGATCTTGGAGAGAGCTTTACCGAGCTGACTGCTGTAACCGAACGCGACCAGGGTTTAAAGGCTGAACGAATGACTGACAGCCACAGCGGAGAAAAGAGTTTGTGTGAACTTTAATGTAAGGACTTAAATATTCATATGTAGCTCACATTAA